>NC_045553.1:9416378-9468878 GCF_009769535.1 Thamnophis elegans
GGAAGACTCTACCCTTGGGGCATTGTGGAAGGTAAGCTGTCTTGTTGACTTTTTTTAACACTGATCCTAGGAACTCACAAGATCTATTGAACTATTTTCTTTGAAATCTAAGTGAAACTTCCCGGTTTGGAAGCAGTGAAGCTCTGAAGGCCAAAGCAGTGTGAAAGTTTTAGTTATGAGCTTCTGCGGTGGTCAGTTCAGAGCAGCGGTCAGCAACTGGTGGTCCATGAGAAAATTTTGGTGGTCCACAGAAAAATTATTTGCATTTTTTATATCGCACTAAATTGTGGGTCCTCAAACTTCGGTCTTCTGTTGGGGGGCTTTGGGCGAAGGCTGGAGGGAAGCACAGCTGGTGACAAAGAGCAGAAGGGCCTCGTTCCAGTGGGACAGCATCATGGCCTGGAACTGGCTGACCATCTCAGCCCACTGAGCCTCCAGGCACCGGCACCTGGCCTTGCACTCCTGCAGGTCATCCCTCTGCTTGGAAAGTCCATGCTCGTAGTCCTCAGCGAGGTGCTTCTGCTGAGCCTTCTTCTCGGCCAGATTCAATTTGAACTGAGCTGTTTTGCCAATTCTTTTCTCCTGGGGGCTGCTCAGCTCCGCCCACTGCTTCCTCTTGGGAAGCCCGAGTGGGCAGGGGAGGAACAGCTGGGAAGGGAGGGGAGAGTAGAGGCCAGCGAGGTGCCCCTCGACATGAGTGACATTGCGTTGGCCCTGCCCATCCATTCACACGACCACCTAGCCACACCCGCCCAGCCAGTCATTAGGCAGATCGTATTCCGTGGTCCGCGGGATTTAAAATTATGAATTCAATGGTCCTGGAGGTCCAAAAGGTTGGGGACCTCTGGTTTAGAGTCGGAACCAATGCTGGTTGATCTGGGCATATTCCAGTCAGATGTTCCCAGTTGTCCTTTCAGAGATAACGGACTGTGGATGGATGGAGATCTATCGTAGCGATAAGATGGAGCGCCAAAGGAGAAGCTCTCCTTGCCCTTTGTTCATTGACTCTGTGTCTTTCCGCCACAGAATGATTAGAGGACTCCTTTTTAATTTAGTTATGGGTTGAGTTGTCCATGCCACCCAACTCCAAAAGGATGTCTTTCTGCCTCCCTAGTGGAGAACCAAGCGCACTGTGACTTTGTGAAGTTACGGAACATGCTGATCCGAACCCACATGCATGACCTGAAAGACGTGACGTGTGACGTCCATTATGAGAACTATCGAGCACAATGCATCCAACAGATGACCAGGTGAGTCCCCGGAGCCATCAGGTCAGGAAGCAAGGAGCGAGGAGGAGGAGGAGGAGGACGGTGGGGTCCTTGGTGCTCTGTGAGCTTGGTTGTTTTCTTGCAGAGGTTTCATGACCCAACTAGGGAACATCATTAGTGCTAGTCATTGTTCAGCTCATAAAATGTCTGCAAGAAAACAACCACCACCACCACCACCTCTTCCTCCTCCTCCACTTTCTCCTCCTCCTCTACCTCTTCCTCCTTGTCCTCCTCCACATCCTCCTCCTCCTCCACCTCCTTCTCTTTCTCCTCTTCCACCTTTTCTCCTTCTCCTCCTCCACCTCTTCTCCTTCTCCACCTCTTCCTCCTCCTCCTCCATCTCTTCCTCCTTCTCTTTCTCCTCCTCCTCCACCTTTACCTCCTTCTCCACTTCCTCCTCCTCCTCCTCCACCTTCTCCTCCTCTACCTCTTCCTCCTTGTCCTCCTCCACATCTTCCTCCTCCACCTCCTTCTCTTTCTCCTCCTCCACCTCCTTCTCTATCTCCTTCTTCACCTCTTCTGCACCTCTTCCTCCTCCTCCTTCACCTCTTCCTCCTTCTCTTTCTCCTCCTCCTCCTCCTCCTCCACCTCCTTCTCTTTGTTCTCCTCCTCCTCCTCCACCTCTTCCTCCTCCTCCACCTCTTCCTCCACCTCCTTCTCCTCCTCCACCTCTTCCTCCTCCTCCACCCCTCCCTCCTTCTCTTTCTCCTCCTCCTCCTCCTCCACCTTCTCCTCCTCCTCTACCTCTTCCTCCTTGTCCTCCTCCACATCTTCCTCCTCCACCTCCTTCTCTTTCTCCTTCTCCACCTCTTCTCCTTCTCCACCTCTTCTCCTTCTCCACCTATTCCTCCTCCTCCTTCTCTTTCTCCTCCTCCACCTCCTTCTCTTTCTCCCTTCTCCACCTCTTCTCCTTCTCCTTCTCCACCTCTTCTCCTTCTCCACCTATTCCTCCTCCTCCTTCTCTTTCTCCTCCTCCACCTCCTTCTCTTTCTCCCTTCTCCACCTCTTCTCCTTCTCCTTCTCCACCTCTTCTCCTTCTCCACCTCTTCCTCCTTCTCTTTCTCCTCCTCCACCTCCTTCTCTTTCTCCCTTCTCCACCTCTTCTCCTTCTCCTTCTCCACCTCTTCTCCTTCTCCACCTCTTCCTCCTTCTCTTTCTCCTCCTCCTCCTCCACCACCTTCTCCTCCTCTACCTCTTCCTCCTTGTCCTCCTCCACCTCCTCCTCCTTTTCCTTCTCTTTCTCTTCCTCCACCTCTTCCTCCTCCTTCTCCTCCTCCTCCAAGAAGAAGGGAGGCCAATTTACAGAAGTTAATCTTTAATCCTCCTTTTCAGCAAACTGACTCAGGACAACCGGATCGAAAGCCCAATTCCCATCTTGCCACTTCCAACCCCAGATGCTGAAACAGAGAAGCTCATCAAGATGAAGGACGAAGAGGTAAGCTGCTGGGGAGGCTGTTAAAAGTTTGCAGTACGTCTGGCCCTTGAGTGATGGGTGAGGGCTGGTGGCTGGGCTGGGCGGGGCTTCGGCAACATTTGGTGTATAAGACACCACACAATTTTCACCCCCTTTTTTTGAGGGGGGGGGAAGTGCGTCTTATACTCCGAAAAGTACGGTAAGCCTTTATTTATTTATTTATTTATTTATTTATTTATTTATTTATTTATTAACAAAACTGTAACCTCCCCTCCCTCCCTTATCTCGCCTGCAGCTGCGAAGAATGCAGGAGATGCTACAGAAAATGCAACAGCAGATTCAAGAGCAGTGAGAAAGGAAGCAGGACGAAGAGCGCGACGGAGGGGGGGCGTGTGTTTGTGTATGTCTGCACCCTGGGGCCCATCCTGCCTGGGAAAACGGCTTCAAGAAACTTTGTTCCTGCGATCCAAATTGCACAAAAGGGACATTTGCGAGCGAGAGGCACCCACCCACCCACCATCTCCCCCTCAAGGCTGATGAACCGTCTTGCAAGAAGCCCCCTCGCTTCTCCCGAGAGCATCCCAGTATCTAAACGAAAATTATGATTACTGGGGGCCGAGACGGGACGGGGGAGGCGTCTGAAATGTGAGGACTCTATGAACGTAAATGTTTACGACGAATCACGGTGCTGTCATTTTCCTCTTCCTCCTCCTCCTCCTGCTCTTCCGCGCCTTCTCGTCTTTCATCCCCCCCCCCTCCTGTCTTAACACCTGCCTTTTTGTGGGGGGTGGAGGGGAGGAATGACAACATTACACATATCTGCATAAAAACATTTGTGGGATGTCCTGAGCAGATTTGATTCTGCTTGGAAAACTTTTGTTTTTTTTTCCCCCCACCTGCCTTGTTTTGAGATAATAAGGGAGCAGAAAGTTGGCTGTGTTGTGGGGATAGGTTTTTGATGGAGATCTTGGTTCCTTGTTGATTCTCCATTTCTACTCTCTCGAGTATTTCTACTCTCTTGAGTATTTCTACTCTCTCGAGTATTTCTACTCTCTTGAAAAAAATACAAGGCCTTTCTGGGCAGGTGGGCAGGGTGGAAGAAGTCATGGACTAAATTTTGCTGGTCCTAATGCAGAATTTGGCGGGTCAGAAGAATGCAAAATCTTGGGAGCCTTCAAGTGGCCTATCTCTCCATAGTTAGCTGATTCCCACCCCCCACCCCGCCCCCAATTGACCAACCTTTGCCATCTGTGCTTTCAGATCCTGCCCTGTCTTTGCCCACAAATCTATATTTCCCTTCTCGCCCAACACAGATTAAAGAAAAAAAAATCTACCGATAAAGATCGATATTGATTCTTAAGTTGCTTGGTAGATCCCTCGCAGCGTCCCAATTTCCACTGAGCAGGAACAAAACTTGTACCAAAATTGGTTTTAGGGGACTCCCTTGGAGTTCAGTTTTTTTTTTTTTTCCTTTCGATGCAAAAATATTCCCACTGTGACAGTTTTTCTCAACCTTGGCGACTTTAAGTCCTGTGGACTTCAACTCCCAGAATTCCCCAGCCGCTGGCTGGGGAATTCTGGGAGTTGAAGTCCACAGGACTTAAAGTCGCCAAGGTTGAGAAGCACTGCTCTATGAGAAACTTGGTTTGTTGGTGCATCACGAGTTTTGTAGTCTTCCCCCCCCCCCCCAATAATTTTAGGACGAAGCCTAAATTAAATGAAATCGAATACTGAGGATGAGGAATACGAAGAGAAAAACACAAAAAGAAACCCAGTGAGCCAAAGAAAGGAAAAGAAAGGAGGAAAAGAGGAAGAGTAACTTCCCCATCACCCCTGCAAGTAAAAAAAAAAGTTTAGATTAATTCATGGTTTGGCAGAATCTCCAATAAAACCTGACCTCTCTCCTCCACCTGCTTAAATCCATCTCTTAAGAAAGAAACCCAGTGCAGAAACGAAAAGAAAAACAGAAAAAAAAAGAATAAGGGGCCCCACCACCCAAAAATTAATTAATTAAATGAATTAAAACAATTAATCCATAGCTTGTCAGCATCTCTAAACATCACCCAATAATCTCTCCATAGTATCTCTCTTTTTAAGGGGGAAAAAAACCCCAGAATAAAATTATTAAATTCCTTGTCAGCAAAAGAAAAAGTAATCCAACGAAGGAAATAGTTCAAATTCTTTTCTTCCATGGCTGTGCAATCCAGAAAATGAGGCAGCTGCTTTGAAAGGTTGCAGAGAGGCTGTGTTAATACCCCTACACCCCTGGATTGTCCCCATTTTGCTTCAAATCCAAAATGCTGGGAACTTATCCCTCCTTCCTCCTATTTTCCCACTGGTTTTTTTTTAACCTCTTGCCAACCTGGTACTGCGAAGATTTTTCCTGGCTTTCTGTGTTTCTCTGGTTGTGTGTGTGTGTGTGTGTGTGTGTGTGTGTGTGTGTTTTAAAGCAAGAGGAAATGATAACACTTTGGCCTGTTAAAGTGAGATACAGATGCCCCTCTCTGCACCCAGCAAGGCTTATAACCAGCCGGATGCTTTAAAAAAAAATAAATGCATTTTTGTGCCCTGTTTGGCAAAAGATACAGCTTATTATTTTTCCCCGTGCTAACAAAATCCTCTAAAATAAGAAAGTAAGATGCGCTCACTCCCATGTCTTCCCCAAACTGTATTACACTCAGCATTTCATAATGTTTCCCCCCTCCCCCTGCCCAAGTGGAGACTGAACGGCCAGAAAATTGGGGTGGGGGGTGGGGGGAAACAAAACCCAAATAAGATTTTGTTGCCTTGTCGGTCCACCTCAAATGCCATTAATGACATGACTTTTCTCGTTCGTCATTTTCCTCTCCCATCCCTTTAGAAGTTAACATTTGGAACCGGTTTTAATTTTTGGGGAGTGTGGGGAGGTTTCTGAGCTGCTCCAAAATTCACATTTTTTTTCTTGGGTGTGAAAGAAAGCAATGTGGTTCACACATACACACACACACACACACATCCCTCATCCCCCCCCCCATTTGACAGCTGTAATCTTGGGTTAAAACCCACTTGGTTGCAAATTCAACCAGAGGCGTTCTCTGTCATTGTTAGAATTTGGTTAGAAGAAGGCTAAGCCTGGGGGATTCTGGGAGTTGAAGTCCACACCTCCTCCAAGCTGCCAAGGTAAAGGAACACTAGTTGAAACCCAAAGTGTACAAAAGAAGCATTTGTGTGTGTGTGTGTGTGTGTGTGTGTGTGTGCATGCGCGTGCACGCGTTTCTCTCTTCTCTCTGTGTGTGCACGTCAGTCCACCCAATATGTCATCAATAACCTGACTTTCCCAAGGTTAAAAGAACATTGGTTGAAACCCAAATTGTACAAAAACAGTCTCCCTCCCCCCCTCTCTCCCTCTCCCTTCCTCCCTGTTCCTCTCTCCCTCTTCCTCTCTCCCTCCCTCTCCCCCTTTCTCTCTCTCCCTCCCTCTCTCTCCCCCTCTCTCCCACCCTCCCCCTTTCTCCCTCTCCCTCCCTCCCTCTCTCTCCCTCCCTCTCTCCTTCTCTCTTTCTCTCCCTCTCCCCCTCTCCCTCCCTTCCTCTCTCTCCCTCTCTTCCCCTCTCTCTTTCCTTCTCTCCACCCCCTCTCCCTCCCTCTCTCTCTCCCTCTCTCTCTCCCTCTCCCTCTTTCTCTCCCTCCCTCCCTCCCTCTTTCTCTCTATCTCTGTGTGCACACCTTGTTGGTCCACCCAAATACCATCAATAATATGACTTTCCCAAGGTTGAAACCCAAATTGTACAAAAAACAGCATTAGTTTGTGTGTGCGAGTGTGTTTCTTTCTCCCTCTTCTCCCCCCCCCCCCCACCGTGCTACCTTGTCGGTCCACTCAAAATACCATCAATAACATGACTTCCCCCAAGGTTAAAGGAACACTGGTTGAAATCCAAATCGTACAAACACAGAGTGTGTGTGTGTGTGTGTCTGTCTCTGTGTGTGTGTGTGTTTATGTGTGTGTGTGTGTATCTTTGTGTCCGTGTGTGTGTGTCCCTAGGTACATTGCACCTTCAAGGCGAGTGTATGAAGACCCATCTCCGTGCTTAAGTACTGATTTGCACCCAGGTGATCAACCCTCCGTGGTCACAACATCCATGCTGGTTTTCCTGGCCTCACTTCGCATGGCTTTATTTATTGATTTTCCCTAGGAAGAAAGTATCTTTGTGGGGAATATTCTTCGTGGCGTGGAGTTTTTTTTTCCTGGGCTGCTCACCCACCCACCCCAACGCACCCCCAAATCTGTTCCAAATTCTGATTCTGCCTTCTGTCGCTCTGGCGTTGCGTTCGGCTTTCCTCGGTGCAATTGTTCCGGTTTTTGTAAATATTCAGTGGGATATTTCGTCGTGGTGATGCGAGACCTTTTAAAAATATCTGTTTTATTAAAAATGAGGATGATGATGATTGAATATTAATATAATGTTTGCTACTACCTGAACTGATCAAAAGAAGTAAACGAGGGGGGGAAAAGTGGAAACAAGCCATGTATATCTATCGTTGATTGGGCATTCAGAGAAATGATTTTTTTTAAAAAAAAAGATGTCACTTTTGAAATGCAGATGTTATGGCAGAAGGAGAAAAAAGGGGTGGAGATCATGGTCTAATCCTGTTGGTGCCCCATCCTTTTAGGGGAGAACTGATTTTAGAACTGATTTTTGAGGATCTCTTGTAGCTTAGGGTCATTTAAAAAAAATGAAGTTGAAATACAGGTGAAACTCGAAAAATTAGAATATTGTGCAAAAGTTCATTTATTTCAATAATGCAACAAAAGGTGAAACTAATATATGATAGACTCATTACATGCAAAGCAAGATAGTCCAAGCTGTGATTTGTCATAATTGTGATGATTATGGCTTACAGCTCATGAAAACCCCAAATCCACAATCTCAGAAAATTAGAATATTGTGAAAAGGTGCAATATTCTAGGCTCAAGGTGTCCCACTCTAATCAGCTAATTAAGTCATAACACCTGCAAAGGGTTCCTGAGCCTTTAAATGGTCTCTCAGTCTGGTTCAGTAGGAATCACAATCATGGGAAAGACTGCTGACCTGACAGTTGTGCAGAAAACCATCATTGACACCCACCCATTGACAGTTGTGCAGAAAACCATCATTTGACAGCCTCGAAAGGTAATTGCAAAAGAAGTTGGATGTTCCCAAAGTGCTGTACCAAAGCACATTAATAGAAAGTTGTGTGGAAGGGAAAAGTGTGGAAGAAAAAGGTGCACAAGCAGCAGGGATGACCGCAGCCTGGAGAGGATTGTCAGGAAAAGGCCATTCAAAAGTGTTGGGGACTTTCACAAGGAGTGGACTGAGGCTGGAGTCAGTGCATCAAGAGCCACCACACACAGACAGATCCTGGACATAGGCTTCAAATGTCGTATTCCTCTTGTCAAGCTGCTCCTGAATAACAAACAACATCAGAAGCATCTTACCTGGGCTGAAGAAAAACAGACCTGGCCTGTTGCTCAGTGGTCCAAAGTCCTCTTTTCTGATGAGAGCAACTTTTGCATCTCATTTGGAAACCAAGGACCCAGAGTATGGAGGAAGAATGGAGAGGCACACACTGCAAGATGCTTGAAGTCCAGTGTGAAGTTTCCACAGTCTGTGTTGATTTGGGGAGCCATGTCATCTGCTGGTGTTGGTCCACTGTGCTTCATTAAGTCCAGGGTCAACACAGCCATCTACCAGGAGATTTTGGAGCACTCCATGCTTCCTTCCGCAGACAAGCTTTATGGGGATGCTGACTTCATTTTCCAGCAGGACGTGGCACCTGCCCACATTGCCAAAAGCACCAAAACCTGGTTCAATGACCGTGGGATTACTGTGCTTGATTGGCCAGCAAACTCGCGTGACCTGAACCCCATAGAGAATCTATGGGGCATTGCCAAGAGAAAGATGAGAGACATGAGACCGAACAATGCAGAAGAGCTGAAGGCCGCTATTGAAGCATCCTGGTCTTCCATAACACCTCAGCAATGCCACAGGCTGATAGCTTCCATGCCACGCCGCATTGAGGCAGTAATTGCTGCAAAAGGGGCCCAAACCAAATACTGAGAACATATGCATGCTTATACTTTTCAGAGGTCTGATATTGTTCTATGTACAATCCTTGTTTTATTGATTGCATGTAATATTCTAATTTTCTGAGATGGTGGATTTGGGGTTTTCATGAGCTGTAAGCCATAATCATCACAATTATGGCAAATCACAGCTTGAACTATCTTGCTTTGCATGTAATGAGTCTATCTCATATATTCGTTTCATTATATTAGTCTATCTCATATATTAGTTTCATATATTAGTTGCATTACTGAAATAAATGAACTTTTGCACGATATTCTAATTTTTTGAGTTTCACCTGTACAGTGGTGAGAAAAAGCCAGGAAAGGAGATGGAGAAAAGAGGGGTGGGGACCATGGTCTATTCTTGTTGGTGCCCCAACCTTTTAAGGGATAGAACTGTCATTTGTTTAAAAAGTTTCAGGATGAAACTGGGGATTTATAGGTAGCCCTTGGGCTTATATACTGCTTCTCAGAGTTTTACAGCCCCCTCTAAGTGGTTTACAGAGTCAGTCTCTTGCCCCCAATAATCTGGGTCCTCATTTTACTGACCTCGGAAGGACGGAAGGCTGAGTCAACCTCAAACTGGCCAGGATTGAACTCCTGGCAGTGTGCGGAGTTAGCCTGCAATACTGCATTCTAACCACTGTGCATGATAGATGAATGGAAGGAAGGTAACAGCAATAGCACTTAGACTTATATACCGCTTCGCAGTGCTTTTACAGCCCTCTCTAAGCAGTTTACAGAGTCAGCCTCTTGCCCCCAACAATCTGGGTCCTCATTTTACCGACCTCAGAAGGATGGAAGGCTGAGTCAACCTTGAGCCGGTCAGGATCGAACTCCTGGCTGTGGGCAGAATTAGTCTGCATTTCCTCGTTCTAACCCCTGTGCCACCACAGCTCTTTTAGCTATGGATTTCATGGCATGGGGGGTAAGTTTTTGCACTTCCTTCAGGGCAGATTCTAATCTAGGCTGTGGGCTCCTGGTTGTCTAACGGAGGAAGTGTTTTTGACTGTTGTGGCCAGAACGTTTCCCCACATCTGGTGGCAACACATTGTGAAGTTGTCCTTTTTTGGCTTGAGGTTGGTCATTGAAGGAGATGCCGTTTCACGATGGTGGGAGCGTCTCTATAATTCATTTAACAAAGCAGAATAACAGAAGTGTTATTGGAAGGGACCTTGGAGGTCATCTAGTCCTCCTCAAGGAAGCGATCCTGTACCATTCTGGACACACAGTTGGTGACCCCTGATCTAGAGAGCTTCCATGCTCAAGGGAGAACCAGAACCTGTGTCTTCTCATTCCTCATCCAGCACCTTCATCCCTGGACTATTTTTTTTAAAAAATAATTTTTATTAAACAGTTTTTTTTAAAGACCATTTTTTTTTTGCAATTTCCTTCTGTACAATTATTTCCACCTTGGTATACATCCATTGTAAATATACTTCTCCCTCACTTACCCATTTTTTTGGAGTATAAGACGCACCGGAGTATAAGACGCACCCAGGTTTTGAAGAGGCATTTTTTTTAAAAAAGTAGGTAGGTAGATAGAGGGATAGAGAGGGAGAGAAAGAGAGAGAAATACAGTAGGTAGGGAGGGAGGGAGAGAGTAGGCAGGTAGGTAGATAGATAAAGGGATAGAGAGAGAGAAATAGAGAGAGAGAAATACAGTAGCAAGGTAGGAGAGAGAGAGTAGGTAGTTAGGTGTATAGATAGATAGAGGGGGGAGAGAGAGAAATACAGTAGGTAGGGAGCAGTGGTGGGTTTCAAAAATTGTTCGAACCTACTCTGTGGGTGTGGCCTCCTTTGTGGGAGTGGCTTGCTGCCCATGTGACCAGATGGGAGTGGCTTGCCACCCATGTGACCAGATATGAAGATGCCGACGACACTTGTCAGAACCACCTTAAATTACCTCACACACAGCACTGGCATGCATAAGAATATGATGTAAACTTGTTTTTTAAAAGGCATCTTTGGTTTGTGTTAAAACAACTTCAATACACGCAATGTTCTGATTGCACCACAAACGCAGTAGTCATCCTTACCTTTCACAGAGGCACTGAGTTTTATGAATATGAGCATGATAGTATAGAATAAACATATCCAAGGACCAGTGGTGGGTTTCAAAAATTTTTGGAACCTCTTCTGTAGGTGTGGCCTGCTTTCCGGGTCCACTGGTGGAACATCTTCTAACCGGTTCGGTAGATTTGACGAACCGGTTCTACCGAATCGGTGCGAACGGGTAGGAACCCACCTCTGGTAGGGGGGGAGAGAGAGAGAGAGAGAGAAATACAGTAGGTAGGTAGGAGAGAGAGAGAGTAGGTAGGTAGATATTTCCACGTGTATTTATCCATATGCTGGAGAAGGAAATAGCTGACAACCTGTAGCACCTAAAACTTTGTTTCTGCTGGGACAGCACTTGATCAATGTAATTCTCATCAACCACTCTAACTAAACAGCTTTCCAAAAGGGAAAACAAAAAGTTTTTGCACTCTGCAAACCTCCCCAAAACGACCCAGTTTTTTGTCCAAAAAACTGCATGCATAGCTTTTTTTTGCTCATTTCTGCCCTCTCCAGCCCCCAGGAACTCTCTGAAAGCCTCCTAAAGGCAATGCATGGCCATTTTGCTGAAGGGGGCGGGGCTTCGGGAAGCAAAAATTCTGCATTCGGTGTATACGATGCACCTAGATTTTCAGCCTCTTAAAGATAGTTGGACCAATCATCAAATTGGATTGGAGTCACACACCGTAAACATGGTTTGCAAGCTACAATAGCTGGATATAGCTGGGCATGATGGCTTAATAAGCCATGTTGGAGATAATCTGCAAGCAAAGACATCTATGTTGTGGGAACCCTAGGGGCCCTTGGGCACAGGATTAAAGCCTAGGGAGTCTTAAATTGCCATCCGAGACACAATATTTGCAGAATGGCATTAGTCAGCCTGTGAGAATGATGGAACCATAACCTCGTTTCCAGAACCCCTTAAACCTAGTTAGTTTGAACCCAGCTAGCCTCTTTTGGTTTTGGGGATGCCTTATCCTATGCAACTCATCAGGTTTGCTCCCTGGGTCCATGTCCTGCACTCCCTTAGGAAGTTGTCAAATTAATTCAATCATAAAGTGAGCAGGATGTTACATCGATGGACTCCATCAATAGGGTTTGTTACGAGTCCAATATTGCTTGCATTGAAGACTTTTTGAAATGGGATACTCAGAGATGTCGGCTTGGGGGGTGGGTGGGGGCAGAGGACAACCTCTAGGGATTTCCAGAGAATGACTAAGGAGAACCAGTGTTCCTCTTATCTTTCTGGAACACGCGTTTTGGTTATCAGTTCAACTTCTGCTGCTTCTTTGCTCTACCAGCCAGTTGTCCTTTAAGTCTCATTCCAGAGGGACGCTACTTAAGGAGAGGTAAGTCCTCAACTGGTTCCCCCCCCTTATATAGGAATTTTGTCCTCCAGGGGAAATGAGTAGTTTACCTTGACTATTTGAGGAGGTCATCAGGAGATCTTTAGAGAGAGAAGTAACTTTGCAATTTTTTTTTAATGTTTTGTTACACATTTTTAAATTCTCTTACAAAGTGTTATCCGGGTTCCCGTGTTGCAGAAAATGACAGGCGTTAGACTTCTCAGGATACAGGGAAAGTTTATTTGGCAGCCAGGTTCAGAAAGCTAGCCCATGGCTTAGTATTGCAAGTTCTGAACAACCTTAATTAGCGAAGCACGCATTCTTATACATTCCCAAAAGCATTGCAACACGGAAATTCTTAACACATTTCTTAGTGGTTACCTTGAGGAGAAAACCTTATAAGGAGATGAAGGTCTTACTTCTCCTTTTGTTTCAGGTATGGCTTACGTGTTATTAACGAACTTTAATTGAACTTTGTGGTTTGGACTTTTAACACAAGTAGGGACGTTGGCAAGAACATCCTGTGGTTAGTGAATGGGGACACTTCCTTTAAGTAACTTCTAACTGTCCCTATTCTATTGCAAGTTCCAACTCTTGTCTATGTGACTTTTAATATAGAAGTAAAGGGGTTCTAAGAGGCTGTCCAGCCTGACCCAGTAGGTTTCACACTTAATGTCCAAATCTCACTTTACGGCTGCTTTACCCCCTCCCCCTTTTTACATCCTCTCTTATACATAATTTGTTTCACATCACATTACCATTTCCAATTTCGGCCCCATTATTTTCTTCCCATATTTCCATCTTAAATTTAAGTTTTTCTTCACACGTAGACAATATCATTTTTCACCCTTTCAGGAAAAAAAAGATACCAAATATATCCTTTCATTTTCCATTTGTTATTCTAATTTCTGTAGGTAGCATGTATCGCAACTTTCAATTTTACGCTAACAAGCATTTTACTTAATTGGTTATCCACAATTAACCATGCTGTTTCTTTTAAACTATATATCATTAGCAGTCTTAACATATTTTATTTGCTACTAATGCATCTCTTCTTTCCCTTCCTCCTTTCCTAGCCATTTTCTTTTAACTTATCTCTTGCTCTCTTTGATGCTCCATTTTTCCTCAATTTTCTTTTTGTCTTTCTATCCCCTACTCTTAATTTCCTTTCCCCCCCTTTTTATATGTATTTCATCTCTTCTTCAGGATTTTCCCTATCATTCTTCTTTGAATTATTTGAGTAACCCTCCCTAGGATTTCTCTTTTTTGCTTCCCACTGTTTCTCTCTTTATTTTTGAATTGTCCTTTTTTTTGGGATAGCATTTTCCTTTTTCCCTCTCTGCTCTTTTTCTGTCTCTGTATATCTTGATAGAATCTTCTAACTGGTTTGTATTTTCAGGTTTCCACCCCCCCAACCGTATTAACGTCTTGCCTCTCATTTGTGTTTCTCTTTGTCAGTTTCTGAGAGAGAAGTAACTTTCCAACTCTGTGTGTTTTTCATTTAAAAGATGTCCAATATTTGAATGTTGCATCTTTCATGGTAGGCCTTGTTCAAGGCATTAATGTACATCGCTCATATAGGACATAGAATAACCGAGTTGGAAGGTACCTTGGAGGTCTTCTAGTCCAACCCCCTGCTTGAGCAGGAGACTCTATACCAGTTCAATCAAGTGGCTGTTGACTCCCTTCTTAAAAGCCTCCAGTGATGGAGTATCCACAACTTCTGGAGGCAGGCTGTTCCACTGATTAATTGTTCTGTCAGGAAATTTCTCCTTAGTTCTAGGTTGCTTCTCTCCTTGGTTAGTTTCCATCTATTGCTAATTGTCCTGCCCTCAGGTGCTTCAGAGAATAGCTTGACTCCCTCTTAACTGAATAGATCAGAATAACAGAGTTGGAAGGGACCTTGGAAGACTTCTAGATCAACCCTTTGCTCAAGCAGGAGACCCTATACCAATTCAGACAAAAGGCTGTCAAGTCTCCTGTTAAAAACCTCCAGTGATGGAGCACCTACAGCTTCTGGTGGCAAGCTGTTCCACTGGTTAATTGTCCTCAATTTTAGGGAGTTTCTCCTTAATTCCAGGTTGTTTCTTCGTTTTAGATTAGTTTCCATCCATTGTTTCTCGTCTTGCCTTGTGGTGCCTCGGAAAATAAGTTACCCCCTTCTCCTTTGTGGCAACCCCACAAATACTGCAATACGGCTTTTATTAAGCATGCCAACTCCAGGTTTCAAAGGGCAGAGAATCAGGGCTGTGGGTGATTTAGAGGTGGCTGGGTGGGCATGGCCGACTGGGTGAGCGTGGCCAACCTGACACCACTCCCCAAATTGCTCTCATGTTTCCTCTTCACATTGGGTAGACCAGGCCAGAGGTGTGATTCAAATAATTTAACAACCAGTTCTCTGCTCTAATAACCAGCTGGGTAGGCGTGGCTTGGTGGTCGTGTGGGCGTGGCCAACTCAACGGCACTCACATCAATGGGTGTTTCGCCTTAGCTGTGACAATGGAGTAAGGGTTAACCGAAGAGGCAGTTTCTGTAAGCAGGGCAATAAAGATTAGGCTAGAAACAGCAGCAGAATGTTTCCTTCCTGCCTTTCTTACAGGATTAGCCCTGTAAAGTGGGAAAAAACAAAATAAGATTTCTTCCACTAACCAGTTCTCCGAACTGCTTAGAAAGTTAACAGCTGGTTCTCCTGAATAGGTGCAAACTGGCTGAATCCCACCACTGGACCGGGCCGAATCTACGCTGGCTGATCACATTGTGGTGTGGACGACAGTCAGGATTCGGCCACATCATGGGCCTAGAGTTTGACATCCCTGCTGTAGTTGATGATTTCAAAATTGAAACGACATTGAATTGAATTGATTTCTGTGTCTTTCAGAGTAGAAGATGAGTCTCGGCAGCTTCTTCTTCATCTTCATCTTGCTCCCTCTTGTCACCCCGGAGTGTCCCAGCCCTTGCCGTTGTGCCGTCAACATCGTCGACTGCATGTCGACCAGTCTCACGGACGGCACGATCCCCCTCTCCTTCTCATCCTCCACGGAAAAGCTGTTCCTCAACAACAACTACCTGACCTTCATCCCCAAAGGTCTCTTCGACAACCTGCACAACCTCCAGGCTGTTTACCTGCGGGGGAATCCTTGGGAATGCACCTGCAATATCCTCTATCTCCGCTCCTGGCTCCAGTGGCAAGACAACCGGACTCTCTATCGCGACGTGGTGTGTTCGACCCCTGCCCACCTTCAAGGTCGGATTATCACCTACCTGTCTGAAGATGAAATCATCTCTACCTGCCAGTCCTGGTACTGCGGTGTGGCTCTGGTAGCCCAGATCTGCCTCTTTGTCTTCGTCCTGGTGCAGGCCATCTTGCTGCTTCTGGTGGTCTTCTACATCTGCAGGTTCCAGCGGATAGCTAAGGAAGCCAGGAGGACAATGGTGGATGTTTATGAGAATATGGATCTGTGGGAAAGCGCTCGTAAGAACAGTATTGACTGAGGATCCGTGGAGATTATCAATCATCCAGGTGTTCTGACCGAGGCTTCCCAAAAGCATGAAACAAACTCTTTGTCCTGACCAACCCCCCCCCCAACCTTTTATTAATTTACTGTGAATTCTGCTCATTCACATCCAGCAAAGTCTTTCGAGGGAGGATTTACAGTCATAGACCTGATCTGGCTTGGAGAGCTGCCAGGCTGATATCTGCAGAACTTGGCAAGGAACCTTTGAGAGTCACGAACCAATGAAACAACCAATGAATGGTCTCCTGCAAGCTCCACTCCCCTTTCGCTCCTCTTTTATTCCCTATGGGAGGGGCCATTCACTGTCTACCGGTGCCCTTACTCCCAAGTCAGCCCTTGTTCCTCAGCTATTCCCTTCATTTGGCAACTCTGCGCATCGCACACTGGGAACAGGCTCCAGCTGTTCTTCTGCCCCACTGATCTCTGACTCCGAAGGCAGCTGACAACTGTCGGACAGCCCCCTCTCTGCCTCTAATGCAGAGCCCCTATCAGAGCCTTTTCCAGACTCCAGGACTGGCCCATGTTCCTCCCCAATCTCTTCACTCTCCGAATCTGATGCCAGCTCTGCTGGCCACTGGCTGGCTGCAACACCAGGTCATGGTTATCCCAAAATGCTTTTCAAAAGGCAACTGGACTTCCTTAGGTTTTTTTTTCCCCTTGTGAAGATCTTTCGCTTCTCATCCAAGAAGGTTCTTCAGTTCCAGGAAGCTTCTTCTTCAACTGAAGAAGCTTCTTGGATGAGAAGCGAAAGGTCTTCAAGGGAACAAACTAAGAAAGTCCAGTTGCCTTCTGAAAAAGCACCTTTGGGTGGAGTATCGATTGATGACACAGGAATAGCTTTCCCCCAAATGCCTTATTTCCTTGGAGAACCTTGGGAGTTCTAGGCAGAATTTGGAAGATGCTTGCTTTTTGGAGTGGGAGGAGGGGGGGAGAAGGAGGAGGAGGAAGGGGAAGGGGAAGGAGGAGGAGGAGGAGGAGGAGAAGAAGAAGAAGAAGAAGAAGAAGAAGAAGAAGAAGAAGAAGAAGAAGAAGAAGAAGAAGAAGAAGAAGAAGAAGAAGAAGAAGAAAAAGAAGAAGAAGAAGATTATTCGACGCAGAATATTTGGGATGGATAAACATAATTATGGACCGACAAAATGGAAAAGGCTGCCATTTGCTGGACTCTGATTTGGTACTTAAACTCCGTAGAATCTTCCTATAATTGGGGAAAAAATGGTTTGGGACTTGTGATTGAGGTCCCCAGGTGCCAAAGGTTGTCTGATGCCCCTTATATTATGCACAGATAGTCCTTGACTTACAACCATCCATTTAGTGGCCATTCGAAGTTCCATTGACACTGAAAAATGTAATTTACAACCAGTCCTCACAGTTACCCAAAGGAAGAGAAGTTGCCTTCGGAAGTTGTGGGAGCTTCATCCCTGGAAGCTTTCAAGAAGAATCTGAACTCTTATTGACTGTGTGATTCACTTAATAACTGTCTTGCCTAACAGCAGAAATTCTGGTCCCAATTGTAAGTCAAGAAACTGTATAATCCTTCAGTGTTTTATTACTGTTAAATGCCATGTGATAACTGGTTGCTTTTTAAAAAACATTCACTGTATTAATACGGTCCTTCTTCCCCTTCAATCTGGATTAGCTTCGGTTTATTAAACCTCAGTTTTAATCTCAAGTTATTAAAATGCAGTTTTAAAAACTCTTTAAAAAAAACTTCACAGGTGGTTTTTCAGAGGAAATTGGACAATCGTTTGTCTGAAATGGTACAGGGTCTCCTGTTTGAGCAGGGGGTTAGACTAGAAGACCTCCAAGGCCCCTTCCAACTCTGTTATTAGGCAGGTTAAAGAGATTACATAGCAGAGAGATTATTTGGGCTTCTTTTCAAAGACTTATCGTCCCATCAAACGCCTTTCTCTTTCAAACAACGCAGTGAAGTTTGTGTTGTTTAATCTTTCTCTCTCCTTCTTTCTCTCTCTCCTTTCTCTCTCTCTTCTCTCTCTCCCTCGCTCTTTCTCTCTCCCTCCCTCTTTCTCTCCCTCTCTCCTTCTTTCTCTCTCTGTTCCCTTTTCCTCTTTCTCTCTTTCTCCTTTCTCTCTCCCCCTTACTCTTTCTCCCTCCCTCCATCTTTCTCTCTCTCCTTCTTCCCCCCTCTCCTTTCTCTCCCCCTCTCTCTCCTTTCTCTCTCCCCCTCATTCCTTCTCTCTCCCTCTCTCTTTCTCTCCCTCTCTCCTTCTTTCTTTCTCCCTCTCTCTGCCCCCTTTTCAATCCATGCCAGTTTAATTTTTTTTTTTAAAAAAAAATCTTTTTGAAATCTCAGTGGCAGAAAAGTATTTTCTCTGTCCCCAGAAGGGGGCGGCCAAACTCTATTACACTTTCTTTTCCACACTTTTCATTTCATTAGCAAATTGGTGTCTTCCTTCCCAGAACAAATGCTAATTTCTTTCTCTCCATCATAGCCAAAGAAGAAAAGAGATTTCATTTCTGAGACAGCAGCTCTGTTATAGGGCCCGCTAACATCGATTTTGTAGAAAAACCAGGCTGCACCAAGGCGGGAATTTTCTTGGGGTTTGCTTATTTCTCTGGATAATTGTTGCATTTTATGAATACAAATAATATATAGAAAAAACCAACACTCTGCAGACAGATGAGAAAAATTAAAAAAAACTCCTCTAGTACATTCATAAATACTATAGAACAACTATCCCGGGGCACAATATTATACTTTTTCATTTAAGAAAATAAAATGTATCCTGTATTTATGTATGTATGTGTGTGTGTGTGTGTGTGTGCGCGCGCGTGTGTGTGTCTGTGTCTGTGTGTATTTGTGCTGATAAATACCGGGGGTTGTAACTCTAAAATAGATACCTTTCACCCCGGCTCAGCTGATAAGGAGTCGAACTCTGTGGCTTAGTGGTTAACACATCTGCCTAAGATGCAATACAGCACAGGTTCGAATCCCAGTAAGGGTATGGCTAGCTGATGAGAGCTAAATAGCTTGAAATAGATCTATACTAGTCTCCCTTTATTTATTTATCAACACAAATACACAAATGTAACAAAGGCAACAGTAAAAATATTGGGTTTCTGTCTGGATGGTCTCTTGTGATGAGCTGATAGACAGAGAAAGGAAGCAAAATGCTTCCTCCCATATTTGGGCATACCAGGGGTTGTGACACAATACATACTTATTTCCCTGGCTTAGCTGATAAAGGAGGAGAACCTGTGGCCTAGTGGCTAATACAGCTGCCTAATATGTAATACAGCCCAGGTTCGAATCCCAGTAAGGGTATACCTAGCTGATGAGAGCTAAATAGCTTGAAATAGATCTATACTAGTCTCCCTTTATTTATTTATCAGCACAAATGCAACACACACACACATATACTATATACTATATATTATATACTATATATCCTACTATAATACTCTGTTTTCCCCAAAATAAGACCTCCCCAGATAATAAGTCCAATTGGGTTTTTGAACGCATGTACTAAAATAAGCCCTCCCTGAAAATATTGCAATACAGCAGCAGCCACGAGGTGACCACGTTCGCCACCTCCTGCACCTCAAAAATAATAAGACCTCCCCGAAAATAAGGCCAAGCGCTTATTTGGGGGGTTAAAAGAAAATAAGACCCCATCTTATTTTCGGGGAAACACGGTATATATCGGGTAATATATCTGTAGTAGAAATAAGGAACTCTCACTCCCTGGCAGTGGTGGGTTCCTACCGGTTGGGACTGCTTCGGTCGAACCGGTAGTAGTTTGGTAGCTTGGGTAGCTGGAACCGGCAGTGATCCAGGCTGGCCACGCCCACAAGCCAGTTTTACGGGCGGTGCCAGAGGTGCCGCCATCTTGGTTTTTTGCTTTTGCTTCTGCGCAGAACAATTTTTATTGCACTGCGCATGCGCGCACATCTCACATCAAGTGTGCCCATGAGCAAACCAACAGTAGTATCTGCCGGAACCCACCTCTGCTTCCTAGTACCTGTTGGGGTCCCAATGGATGCATTACGAGTGACAGTACCCTTTGTTGCATTCTTATGACTGGTTTCTAGCAACAGAATTGTGTCTCTCTCTGTGTTGCTGATATTGCCAGATAAAGATATATTATTACAGGTATTGAAAATCGTTAATGAAATTCAGTTTTTGCCAGTGCCATCTATATGGTGGGTCCACATTCAAAGCTTAAACCTTTTCTACTATGGTAGCCCAATAGTATATAACAGTGTTTCTCAACCTTGGTTAATTGAAGATGTGGGGACTTCAATTTCCAAAACCTTCTCTTATTTCTCAACAGTGACCTCTTGAAAATGTGTGAACTTCAACTCCCAAAATCCCCCAGGGTTTCTCAACCTTGACCCCTTGAAGATGTGTGGACTTCAACTTCCATAACTGCCCCTTGTTTCTCAACCTTGACTCCTTGAAGATGTGTGGATTTCAACTTCCATAATTGCCCCTTGTTTCTCAACCTTGACCCCTTGAAGATGTGTGGACTTCAACTTCCATAACTGCCCCTTGTTTCTCAACCTTGACTCCTTGAAGATGTGTGGATTTCAACTTCCATAATTGCCCCTTGTTTCTCAACCTTGACCCCTTGAAGATGAATGGACTTCAACTCCCAAAATCCCCCAAGGTTTCTCAACCTTGATCTCTTGAAGATGTGTGGCCTTCAACTTCCAAATGCTGGCTGGGGAATTTTGGGAGTCGAAGTCTGCACATCTTCAATGGGTCAAAGTTGAGAAAGATCAGTATATAGTATCCCTTCTTCTTCCTCATGCCAATCAGGGCTCAAAGGCAACTCCATTAGTTTGGTATCTGGAAGCTTACCATTACGGGCTTAGCAGAAGATTTTCTCCTCTTTAAGATTTTGGGAACGATTGTCCTTCCAGACTCGCAGGTGTGTGTGTGTGTGTGTGTGTGTGTGTGTGTGCGCGCGCATGTGCGTGTGTGTGCGCTCGCTCTACAGCATTTCCCCCCTTCCAAACCAAGATTAAGTGGGATGAAAAATGACAGTAACCTAGGTTCTTTCTCTTGGACTAGAAGACCTCCAAGGTCCCATCCAACACTTCTATTGTTTTTCTACTTTCTTTCTTTCCTTCCTTCCTTCCTTCCTTCCTTCCCTCCCTCCCTACTTCCTTCCTTCCTTCCTTCCTTTTCTTATTCTGTTCAATTTAAATCCTAGCACCTTTGAAAGCTTCATTCGGCTTTCGGTCTCAGCATTTTCACCATATGAAAAATCTAGAATTTTTTTTCCCCCACGAGAGCCAGGATTGGTAATCCTGGTCAGATCACAGCCCACCAAATTGTGGTTGTGGAGGTCTGGGGACAAAATTAAGCCAGAGAAATGGATGGTGGGAAACCGAATGACATGTCTTGTCTGCTCAGATGGGTTCCCCCCCCCCAACCCCCTCTAGCTTCTCTGGTGCCACTTTATGCTATGCTCTTGACTTTGATAAATAGGCTTCTGAATAAAATGTTAATCTAACTCAAGGTGGGGGTGGCTGGACCAGGCCTCTGCCCACCCCCACCCCCCTTCTTCCCCGGCCTCCTGCTGACCTCGCTTCAGCACTAAGGGAGAAAACATAGCGATTTTGTGTCTCCCTACAGAAAGCTTGCTAGTTTTGATTAATGGGAGAAGGCTTGAATTCTGTTCTGGGGCATTTTTCCCCGACAGCAGAAAAATAAGCAGAGAGTCACCAAATGTGACTCATAAAAGTCTAGAGGAAGACAGAAAGAAGATGGGAAACTGGGAAGGAGGGCGAAAGAACTAAATTTACAGGAGATCCACCCCTCCCACCCAAGAGTTAAAAAGATGGACCATAGTTGGACCATAAGGAAGGCTGAGCGCCAAAGAATGGAGGCATTTGAACTCTGGTACTGTAGAAGACTCCTGTGAGTCCCTTGGACTGCAAGGCCATCCAACCGGTCAGTCCTAGAGGAGATCAACCCTGACTGCTCTTTAGAAGGCCAGATCCTGAAGAGGAAACTCAAAGACTTTGGCCACCTAATGAGAAGGAAGGACTCCCTGGAGAAGAGCCTCATGCTAGGAACGATGGAGGGCAAAAGACGAAGGGGACGGCAGAGAATGAGTTGGCTGGAGGGAGTCACCGAAGCAGTCGGCGTGAGCTTCAATGGACTCCAGAGGATGGTAGAGGACAGGAAGGCCTGGAGGAATGTTGTCCATGGGGTCACGATGGGTTGGACTCGACTTTGCAACTCACAACGACAACATGCCAAGTGCATGTGCCCAAACAGCTAAAGCTTGTGTTGCAAATTTTCTTTGCAACTAGAACCTAGAAAATAGAATAATAAGAGTTGGAAGGGACCTTGGAGGTCTTCTAGTCCAACCCTCTGCTCACACTGGAGACCCTGTACTATTTCAGACAAACAGGTGGTCCACTCTTTTCTTAAAAATTTCCAGGGATAAAGCACCCCTAACTTCCAAAAGCAAGCTATTCCGCCGATGACTGATTCTTCTCACTGTCATAACATTTCTCTTAACTTAACAATGGCACTGAATAAAGCATCTTCTGATCATTTCTCACACCTGGGAACGTTATTGCATCCCCATGGTCATGTGATTTACATTTGGAGGCTTGACCAGTGACTCACATTTATGACGGTTGCAGTATCCTGGGGTCATGTGATCCCTTTTTGCAACCTCCTGACAAGCCAAGTCAATGGGGAAGCCAGAAATTTCCTGACAGTGAGAACAATGAATCAGTGGAACAGAAGTTGCCTCCAGAGGTTGTGAATGCCCCAACACTGGAAGTCTTTAAGAAGATATTGGATAGCCATTTGTCAGAAACGGTATAGGGTTTCCTGCCTAAGCAGGGGGTTGGACTAGAAGACCTCCAAGGTCCCTTCCAACTCTGATATTCTATATTCTGTATTCTATAATTCTACTAATTTAACAAGTACAGCGATTCACTTAAGAAATGGGGCAAGGAAAATTGAAAAATGGGGCAAAACTCAATGAATTTCTCACTTAGCAGAATACATTTTGGGCTCAGTTTAGGACTAACTGTAATTCTAGGTTGCTTCTCTCCTTGATTAGTTTCCACCCATTGCTTCTCGTCCTGCCCTCTGGTGGTTTGGAGAATAGCTTGAGTCCCTCTTCCTTGTGGTAGCCCCTGAGATATTGGAAGACTGCTATCATGTCTCCCCTAGTCCTTCTTTTCATCAAACTAGACATACCCAGTTCCTGCAACCGTTCTTCACATGTTTTAGCCTCCAGTCCCTTAATGACAAGAGTGAGGACTTGATTGTCCCTACACACCTCACTGGGGGTACAAAGTCTACCCACAAAGCTGCTGGAGTATCCCACTTAAACCTGTCTTAGGAAGGTCTGTGGCAAGCTACAAGAGATTACAGATTAACAGAGTTAGAAGGGTCCTTGGAGGTCATCTAGTCCAACCCCCCCACCGCCCACCCAAGCATTGGGCATCTCCAAGAATGCTTTGATAACAATTTAACAGAGTTGGAAGGGACTTGTAGGTCATCTAGTCCACCCCCCCGCCCCACGCAAGCATGCTTTGATTACAGTTTAACAGAGTTGGAAGGCACCTTATAGGTCATCTAGTCCAACCCCCCACCGCCCACCCAAGCATTGGGTATCTCCAAGCATGCTTTGATTACAGTTTAATGGAGTTGGAAGGGACCCTGTAGGTCATCTAGTCCAACCCCCCACCGCCCACCCAAGCATTGGGTATCTCCAAGCATGCTTTTATTATTACAGTTTAACAGAATTAGAAGGGACCCTGTAGGTCATCTAGTCCACCCCCACCCAAGCACTGGGCATCTCCGAGGACGCTTTGATTACAGATCAACAGGGAAATGCATTGACTACCTTCGACAGGAAATAACACAGGTACTTCAACCGCGCCAGGCCATTCTCTCTTCCTTTTAGTTCCAAGCTGAGTTCTGTAGCTGTCATCCCAAGCGAGCCAGGGATGACATGCCTGGAGGACCTACTCCTTGTGGGATTGACAACAGCTTTTGTTCCCCTGTGATGGATGACTCCTGGGCTAAAGACCAGCCATTGTCTGTGCAACCTGCGTCCTCCTCTTGGGTGATAGCCATCTCTTCATGGGGTATTCATTCCTTGTAGAAAAAGTGACTTATTTTTCCCCCCTGAGTATACATCCAGTCTATTGTCTTGGCAGAGGAATTTCTGGGTGCCAGGTCAACCCGGTGACGGCTGGCCATTGTAGGAGGTCCGAGGAAATGTTGCCCTGTTTACCGATGACCGCAGGGCCCTTCTCCCCTTATCTGCCTAAGGAAGCAAGAAGCGATGACTCTTTCTTGGTCAAATAATAGGGCACACGGCCGGTGTGTGTGTGTGTGTGGAAATGTCCGTGTAATTGCAATTTCTGCAGCTCTTTGGGCGTTTTATCTTGTCCATCAACGATCCATCAGCGTCCAACCAAAGCCTCAGCATTGTTTTCGGTCGTCAGCTAGGCAAACGCCGAGCGCATTTGAAGGACAATCCAGCCATTTTGGAAGAGGGGAAAGAAAAGAGTCTTTTTTTCCCCCTTCCTTCCCTGCCTCTTCTTCCTCTGTTGCTTCTTTTCACCCATCCGCTCCCTTTGTTACAAGAGCCTGTTTTAGATTTGGTTTGAAACAAATGAAGATTGGGCAAAAGTTTTGATCAATAGGAGAGGAAGTTCACGGAAGGGTTGGCCGGGGAAGGGGGCGAGGGGCTGAGGGGCATTCTCTGTCATTACAGCTTCTTGCTTGGGCCTCCCTATTGGAAGAGTTTTATCCTCTTCAAGCCAAGTGGATGATAGGGAACCTGCATTGTTGCAGAAAATGACAGGCTTTAGACTTCTCAGGATAGAGGAAAAATTTATTTGGCTGCCAGGTTCAGAAAGCTAGCGAAATCGCTAACATTGCAAATTCTGAACAACCTTCATTATCGAAGCACGCGTTCTTATACATTATCAAAGGCAGCGCAACACGGAAATACAACTCATTTCTTATTGGTTATTTGGCGGGGGGGGAAGCCTTATAAGTAGATGAGGGTCTTCTCCTTTTGTTACAGGTATGGACCACGTGTCATTAACGAACTTTATCTGAACCTTGTGTGGTTTGGACTTTCGACATAGGGACGTTGGCTAGAACATCTTGTGGTTAGAGGCTGATGACATTCCCTTTAAGCAGGCTTCTAACTGTCCCTTTTATGCCACGTCTTCATTCTTATATTTTAATTCATATTTTATTCTGCTTTGTCATCCTAAACCCTCCAACGTTTACAATGAGATGGATGTAATTTAAATTAAAAATGAAGCTCTTCTCAGCATTGTGAGAACGCCGATCGGATATCAATAGAAGAGAATATTTGTAGCTCAGGGTTGAATTGTGAGGTCCTTGGTGCTCTCTGAGCTTGGTTGTTTTCTTGTAGATGTTTCAGGAGCTCGTCATCAGTGCTAGAAGAGAGTGGGGCTTGTGGAGAGGAGGAGGAGGAGAAAGAGGAGGAAGAGAAGGACGAGGAAGAGGAGTAAGAGGAGAAAGAGGATTGCGGGGTCCCTGGTGCTCTCTGAGCTTGTTGTTTTCTTGCAGATATTTTGTTACCCAACTAGGTAACATCATCAGTGCTAGACGAGAGTGGGGCTTGAAGAGAGGAGGAGGAGAAAGAGGAGGAGGAATAAGAGGAGGAGGAGGAGAAAGAGGGTTGTGGGGTCCCTGGTGCTCTATGAGCTTGTTGTTTTCTTGCAGATATTTCATTACCCAACTAGGTAATATCATCAGTGCTAGAAGAGAGTGGGGTATCCAGTGTGTGTGTGTGTGTGTGTGTGTGTGTGTGTGTGTGTGTCTGTAGTGTGTGTGTGTTTGTGTGTGGGATTGTGGGATTCTCAGTGCTCTCTGAGCTTGGGTGTTTTCTTGTAGACATTTCAGGACCCGACTAGGTAACATCATCAGTGGTAGCAGGGAGTGGGGTTTGTGGACAGGAGAAGGAGAGTGGGGTCCTTGGTGATTTCTGAACTTAGTTGTTTTCTTGCAGACATTTCATGATCCAACTAGGTAACATCATCAGTGCTAGAAGTGACTGGGGTTTGTAAATGTCTACGAGAAAGCAGTCAAGCTCAGGAAGCATACCCGACTCCCTTCTAGCACTGATGATGTTACCTAGTTGGGCAATGGAATGTCTGCAAGAAAACAATCAGAGAAAACCAAGGCCCCCATAATGATCAGATAATTAAATCCCCTTCTGGGCATTTGCTCTCCTGTTGCTAAGTAGAATAATTTCTAAATATTCCCATAATTCTATCTCTTTAGGAGTCTATCTTCAAATTGGGGCTGGAATGAACAGTGCTATTGCTAATGTTGAAAGAAAGAAAGAAAGAAAGAGAAAAAGGAGGGAGGGAAGAAAGAAGGAAAAGAGAAAGAGGGAGGGAGGAAGGAAAAAGGAATGGAGGGAGGGAGGAAGGAAGGAATAAAAAGAGAAAGAGAAAGAAAGAAAGAGAAAGAAAGAAATGGAGAGATGGAGGAAAGAAGGGAAGGAAAGGGAAAAAGAAAGAGAAAGAAAGAAAGAAGGGAGGGAGGAAGGAAAAGAGATAAAGTGGGAAGGAAGGAAGGAAAAAGGAAGGAAGGGAGGAAAAAAGGAAGGAAGGAAGAAAAAGAGAAAGAAAGAAATGGAGGGAGGGAGGGAGGAAAGAAAGGAAGGAAAGGGAAAAAGAAAGAAAGAGAAAGAAAAAAGAAAGAAGGGAGGGAGGAAAAGAGATAAAGGAGGAAGGAAGGAAAGAAGGAAGGAGGAAGGAAGGAGGAAGGAGGAAAAAGGGAGGAAGGAAGGAAGAAAAAGAAAGAGAAAAAAGGAAGAGAAAGAAAGAAAAGGAGGGAGGGAGGAAAGAAGAAAAGGAAAGAGAATGAAAGAAAGAAAAAGTCCTCAGTTCACCTTCAATTTGACTCTGCTGAAACCAGGGATTCTTCCATGAAGTATCTTGGCAACAGCATAAACCTGATTTGTTCAGCCTTTTTCTGAGATGCTTCTTTAACTTCCCAAGCTGGCCTACCGTACTAACCTTGTTGCTCGCCCATCCAAGTGCTAACCAGGCCCAAGCCTGCTTAGCTTCTAAACCCTTCAAGTGCCACCAACTGCCAGATAAAGATGGAGAACCTCAAGTAAATTCAGTGAGGGGAGCAATTAAAGTAGCATATATATATATATATATATATATATATATATATATATATATATATATATATATATATATATATATATATATATATATATATATATATATACATACATATACATATACATATACATATACATATACATATACATATACACATTCCCAGCTTTTCTAGAATACAACCGCCCTTTGTTTCCTTCTTTCCTGATAACCAGTTTCCAAAATTGAGGGAGAGAAGAATAAAAAGGCAGCAGAATAAGCAAAGAATGGACCATATTTAGACATTTTGAGGGTTGGTCTTAGAGACTAATTGGTTTCACCTGAGATGAAGTGAATCCTCCGTTTCAGTTTACCTCAATACTGAAGCTGCTCTAGCCTGCCTCTGATTGCTAACAAGGTAGGATAGCATTATTATTTTTCCTATTCAAATGTTTATAGCACCTTTTGGAACACAAGTATTTATTTCTCTGGCTTCAGAAGAGCTGGGTTATGGAAGACATTCATTCTCCGTTCTGAGTTTTAAAATAATTTGAGGAGTAAAATGTGTTCTTGCATTGTCAGCCATAGAGTTAAGCACACATTGCAAATCTTTAGGATAATGGTTTTATTACAACACTTTGTGACATTTCCAGTGAACTCAACTTCAATCTGCAGACTTGGAATTGGGAGGAAAATTTCTATGTCTCTCTGCTTTGCTTCAAAGGTTTTAATTATGGCTAGGGGACCAAAGTAATGAACTTAAGATGGGCAGGCCTAGAGGTGGAGAGGATAATAAACTCAGCTCTGATAACAAGGTATGGTAAGACATGAGTTTCTTTCTCCACTTAAACTAAATGAAAATGCAGAAGGTAGTTTATCTTCCATTAGAACATAAGAGTATGAAATAATAGGTTGGAAGGGAACTTGGAGGTCTTCTAGTCCAACCCCTTGCTCAGTCTCAGTAGGACAAACCAATAATGGAGAGAAGGTATTACCAGAGCAATGGCTAAAGATATCTTAAAAATACAGTAAAATTAGAATTCATATCTGACCAATAGCTAAGTTGTTCTTTTTTATAGTCAGAAGAGGTCGCTATTGTCTTAAAAGAAAGGTCTCTTTCTTTCTTTCTTTCTTTCTTTCTTTCTTTCTTTCTTTCTTTCCTTCCTTCCTTCCTTCGCATCCTTCCTTCCCTCCCTCCCTCTTTCTTTCTTTCTTTCTTTTCTTCCTTCTTTCTTTCCCTCCCTCCCTCTTTCTTTCCTTCCTTCCTTCCTTCCTTCCTTCCTTCCTTCTTTCTTTCTTTCTTTCTCCCTCCCTTCCTCCTCCTCCTTCTTCACCTTCCCCTTCTCCTCCTCCTCAGTGCATCACTGTGTATAAAGGGGTAATAAGTGAGACTTATCTCTAGCCTAGAGAACTTCAATGACTGTCAATAACCTTGTAGTAAAGAGAACACATATTTAATTATTCACGTATTAGCAATAGCAGTTAGACTTATATACCGCTTCATAGGACTTTCAGCCCTCTCTAAGCGGTTTATAGAGTCGGCATATTGCCCCCACAATCTGGGTCCTCATTTTACCTACCTCGGAAGGATGGAAGGCTGAGTCAACCCTGCAGTATTAACTGCAGCTAGAGTCTAGCTAAGATGCTGAGCTTGTCGGTCAGAATGATCAGCAGTTTGGTGGTTCGAATCCCTAGCGTCACGTAATGGAGTGGGCTCCTGTTCCTTGTCCCAACTTCTGCTAACTTAGTAATTCAAAAGCAGGTAAAAAATGCAAGTAGAAAAATAGGAACCACCTTTGGTGGGAAGGAGACAGCATTCCATGCGCCTTCAGCATTGAGTCATGCTGGCCACATGACCATGGAGACCTCTTCGGACAGCGTTGGCTCTTTAGCTTTGAAACGGAGATGAGCATCGCCCCCTAGAGTCAGGAACGACAAGCACATAGGTGCAAGGGGAATCTTTGCCTTTAAATTGTATTTGCACAACATTGGAAAAGTGAAGAGATCCCTATTGATGAGAAGCTGATTAGGAAAACATTAGAATCTGCAGAACAAATCGAATATTATATGATATGGGAATTATTTTATCAAGGGTTAGAGAATAAAAATGGAGGATGGAAGTAAAAGAAGATGATTAAAGAAGAGTAGAAAATATGTAAAGATAGAGATTTAAATAACATGATAATTGTTAGCATTATAATGATGAAGATTATTATGCTTAATTATCACATTCTTATTAGAAGACACGTTAAGAGGAAAAAAACGAACAGGTTTATTATGTTCAACTGTTTAGTATACCCTAATTCTAAGAGGAGAGAATTTATATCAATGTGAATGATGTTGTAAATTTTGATAGCACAGAGATATTTGTACCCAGATGACACACTGTGTAAGGAAAGATGGAATATTCATATCTTTTAAAAATAAAAACATTAAAAAATGACTTTTAATGACCTTGAGTACCATTCAGAGACAGATATATACAAGTTCCATCTTAGTAACTACCTTTTAGTGTAGTTCCACAACTTACTTTCTTTATACTTTTTCTTGCAATTTAAAACATGAAAGGAAGTAAGCTATTGAGTTGTTATTCCTGGAAGGTTCCTAGTTTGTGTGTTTAACTCATTTCCAAACAATGCTTTCCACACAATTGGCATAATTCCTGGCAACTCATGACTGATACCAGTAATCCTCAACTTACAACTATTTGTTTGGTGATAGTTCAAGGTTACAAAAGCACTGGGGAAAAAAATAACTTAGGATCATTCCCCACACTTACGACCGTTGCAGCCATCCAATGGTCGCGTGATCAAAATTCAGACGCTTGGTAACGGATTCATATTTATGACGGTTGCAGCGTCCTGGAGTCACGCGATCCCCTTTTGTGACCACCTGACAAGCAAAATCAAAAAGGGAAGCCAGATTCACTTAACAACCAGGCCATTCATTTAACAACTTCGGTGATTCCCTTAACAATAGTAGCGAGAAAGTTCATAAAATAGGGCAAAACTCACTTAACTTACTTAGCAACATAAATGTTGGGCTCAATTGTGGTCATAAGTCAAGGACTACCATGTTTTCCCGAAAATAAGACAAGGTCTTACTTTCTTTTGACCCCTGAAATAAGCACTTGGACTTATTTTCGGAGTGGTCTTATTATTTATTATTATTTTTTTATTATAAAGGTTTTTTTTTATTTTTTATTTTCAAAACAAACGCAACACATAAAATCTTCCTTTTTTACATACTGTAGAAAGTGTATCAGTTGGTTACAAAAGACTTTTGTGCATCTCTTCCACAGTCATCAAGCATAATTCATATTAACTCAAATATTTTAACTCAGATATTTATACATATTACCGTCATCATACCTCCATTTTCATTTGACTATAGTTGTTTAAACGTCCTTCATCGTAAAATATACCAAGATTTAATACATAACCACATACTTGCATTTCATTTACTATTTCTAAATTCCTCCAATGACACTAAATCCTTATATCCTATTCTAGCTAAACATCTAGCTAAATATTTAATAACAAAGTTTTCTATCCTTCTTTCCAAATCACTGCTATTTTTTTTAACCCCCGAAATAAGTGCTTGGCCTTATTTTCGGGGAGGTCTTATTATTTTTGAGATTCAGGAGGCGGTGAGCGTGGTCACTTCATGGCTGCTGCTGTGTTGCATTTTTTTAATAAAAAGTTTTTTATTAGATAAACCTTAAAAACATTGAACATAGTGCGACATTTCTGGCATAAACGTTTCCATATAGTGATTAGATCTTATAACAATTACATTTTATATCAATTTCATAGGATATAGATTACCTGTCCGTTGATCCTTTCTTTTATATAATTACTAATCATACAAATACATATCCGATTCCTACCTATCCCACGCTCTTAATACCATATTTTCCAATTCTTAACTTGTTTGCATTTTTCTATCCCAATCTTTTCCCCTCATTTCTAACCAGCGGTACCATTTGTCCCAGATTTTGTGATATTCCGTCTCACCCTTAACTTTGAGCTCTAGAGTCAGTCTGTCCATTTCTGCGCACATCAGTATCTTATTTATTATTTCTTGTTCTGAGGGAGTCTCTTTATTTTTTCCATTTTTGTGTGCAAAAACCAGTCTTGCCAACATTAAAACATGCAGCATTAAATATAGTCCATCTTTGCCATATTTTTCTTTTGTGATCCCTAGTAAGAATAATTCTGGCCTCAACTCCATCCTTTGATTTAGCATCTCTTCCAAATACTTTCTTACCTGGTGCTAAATAGCCCTAGCTTTAGTGCACTCCCACCACATATGGTAGAAGGTCCCTAGTGCAGCATTATTACATTTTCCAACACCATGGAGATATTGCTGCATTGCAATATTTTCAGGGAGGGCTTATTTTTGGGGGAGGGCTTATTTTAGCACATGCGCTCAAAAGTCCAATTGGCTTTATTATCTGGGGAGGTCTTATTTTCAGGGAAACAGGGTATCTGCACAAGTAGCTACCATTTTAAATTGCCCACAATGCTTCCAGCAGTGCAACATTGCTCTAGAAACACTGTGGGAAATTTAAGATGGCAGCTCAGAGACAACAGATTGAGTATGTCTGTCCTGGGCTGGAGACCGTGCTGCAGAATTGTGACTCCGGTAGTTGTTGAAAAGTATTGGACGTTGAGGGTGGGCCTAGCCAGGGCTAAATATTTTCCAAAGATCTGAGCTTCAGAGTTCAGTGACAAATTGTACCAATGTGTGTTTGATGGAGGAACATGAGTCCTTCTTGGAAATCCGAGATGTTACACAATAAGGTAGACAGTCAGTGGGAAAACACTTGTTATGACCAGTTTCCCACCAGCGTCTCAAGTGCACCGCCCTGGTTTCTTAATTTCCAAGAGAAAAACACGGCCATCTCCTCCTTTTATCACCCATTCTCTGAAGGCAGCTACTCTCAGAAGTATGACGTGGCCCTTCGTGGTCCAGATGTCTAGAGACCTCCCAGCATGGTGGAAAATTGTCCCTTAATGGGACCACTTGAGGGACTAAAAGACATGAGGAGGGCAGCACTGTGTGGAAAAGTCAGAATAAGCCTGAAATGATGGTTAAGAAGTGAATTTCATTGAGATATGTGGTGCCTGTAAGATGCTGTTTTCTTTCTTTGTGTGAGGGCTGATTGTTTTCAAACTTGTTTTGAGGTGAGACATCAAAGTACTACCATCTCATATGAAAATCAATCAGGATGGAGGAACAGTTTTCAAAAATCTCCACTTGGATATTTTTGGGAAGTCTATCAGTACAGCAAAGAAACTTTTTCATGGGTACAAATGTTAAGTTTTCATCAGACTCTGTAGCAAATATGGGTTTCCTTCGGGCACCCAATTTATTCTGCATTTTCTGGATTTCTTTTGTTCTGCAAAATAGTGGGTTGTGTGGCCAGCTATCATTCAAATCTTTTAGGAATGTTTCTGGGATCTTTATGAAGACAATTTCTAAAATAAAGATACCTCTGAAGGTTTTTTTACTTTGCATCTGCCTAGAATCCTATTTCATTTGCTTTCCATTATTTATTCAGCATATAATGAATAGAATAGAATAGAATAGAATAGAACAACAGAGTTGGACGAGACCTTTGAGGTCTTCTAGTCCAACCCCCTGCATAGGCAGGAAAACCTACACCACTTCAGACAAATGTTTATCCAACTTCTTCTTAAAAACTTCCAGTGTTGGAGCACTCACAACCTCTGGAGGCCAGTTGTTCCACTGAATAATTGTGCTCACTGTCAGGAAATTTCTTAGTTCTAGGTTAGATCTCTCTTTGATAAAATTTCCATTCTTTATTTCTTATCCTGCCTTCAGGTGCTTTGGAGAATAGCTTGACTCTCTCTTCTTTGTGGCAGCCCTGAGATATTGAAAGACTGCTATCATGTCTCCCCTAGTCCTTCTTTTCATGAAACTAGACATACCCAGTTCCCGTAAACGTTCTTCATACATTTTAGCCTCCAGTCTCCAGTGATGAGAACATGACAGAAGAATAGTAAACATATGCACTACATATAATCCATACAATTTTAAACAAAACTTCTATGGGGCTACAGCAGTGGGCTCATAACTGGAGAACCGATTCAGGTATCTAGGTGATCTTCTCTGGTGTTGCTTTGTGCAGATCTTCTAAGGAACCAGAGAATGTACATCATGGGCAATCTCCCACAATATAGGAATAGGAATAGGAATAAGTTTATTTATAGGCCGCCCTTTTCCCTGAGGGGACTCAGGGCGGCTAACAACTTATAGGGAGGGGATACAAACAGTAACATATAACATAACACATAATTAAAAAGTAAACAACATTCATTCATATGTTTAATAGTTTGCCCATAAGCACCACAATCACAACAAGGGGAATCTTCCCAGCCTCACCAATACAGGACAGAGGCATTAGTTCCAGGACCATACTGAAATCTGTTCAATTTTGTCCAGACAAAGCGAGGCAGATCAAAATCAGGTGGTTTGGGAAAGGGATCACTAACTTTAACTTTAACTTTAACTTAACTTAACTCTCCAAAGTGCCTGAGGGCAGGACAAGAAGCAATGGATGGAAACTAATCAAGGAAAAAAGCAACTTAGAACTAAGGAGACATTTCCTGACTGTTAGAACAATTAATCAGTGGAACAACTTGCCTCCAGAAGTTGTGAATGCTCCAACACTGGAAGTTTTAAAGAAGATGTTGGATAACCATTTGTCTGAAGTGCTGTAGGGTTTCCTGCCTAAGCAGGGGGTTGGACTAGAAGACCTCCAAAGTCCCTTCCAACTATTCTATTCTATTCTATTCTATTCTATTCTACTCTATTCACTTAAGTTAATTTAAGTTAACTTAAGTTATCTTAAGTTAACTTAATTTAACTTTATTGTCATTGCACCTTGTACAACAAAATTAAATGCCATCTTCAGTGTACGTTATACATAAGAAAAATTATAAAAATAAAACAAAAACACACATCCTTTACATTCTATACAATTGAATTAAAAAACCCCGATATTGCATTAATATTGCACTAGAAAGTAAAATTCAATATATTGACTGCTCTGGGATAGAAGCTGTTTTTCAGCCTATTTGTCCTTGTTTTTATTATCCTGTACCAGTGGTACACATGGTAATTGTTCAAAAAAAAAGGGGGGGGGATGCCTAGGATGAGCTGGATAGAAAGGGACCTTGGGCCATTCCGTTCCCCAGGAAACTTGCAATTCCTGAATTTGAATTAAAACTTCCTTCCCATTAAAAGGATCTTTTTCAAGAAAGGTGATCTTGATCCCCAAGAGAAGGGATCCCGGGCCCAGTGAAGTTCCGAAGGCATTGAGGGTGCCTCCCCTGCTTTAAAATCCATACTGCTGGAGGCTGCCTTCTGCTCTAAGAACATTTTCCCCTCCAAGCTATTCTGGGTCAAAGAAGGCAGCCTTACAAGCCGTTTTTTTTCCTAACAGCCCTGCAGCCTCAGCTGACATGTAACTGAAACCTTTCTACCTTTACCCACTCCTCGGACCCTCGCCAAAATAGCTTCCCCTTCTGTGGAATCGCAAGCTGGCTCAAGGTCATCAGGAAAGGTCAAAGAGCACTCCATCATTTCAAACGCCAAAGGTTATCTCCATTTCAGTCCAAAACAAAAACAAGAAGGGGCCCGATATTTCTCCCCCCCTCCTCCTGTGGAGTTTTGAAACCCGGAGGAATGTCAAAGGGTGGGGACTTAAAAATCAGGGTGTTTTGGGGAGAAAAGCAAGGAGAATTGGAAGGGTGTCCCCTCAAAGTACTTGGCTTGGGGTGGGAGGGAATGACAGCTGGACTTAAGGTTTTAACACCTTCAGGTGTTCAAAAGAGAGAGAGAGAAGATGGAAAGAGAGAAAAAAATATTAGAATTTACTTCAGGAGGAAGAATCTCCAAAGCTCTTTTGAGGGAGGGATTATAGATAGATAGAAGGATCTTGACAGACTTGAACATTGGGCACTATCTAATAAAATGAAATTCAATGGTGAAAAAAGGAAGGTTTCTACATTTAGGCAAGAAAAACCCAAATGCACAGGTACGGTATAGGTGATACTTGGCTCAATAGTAGTAACTGTGAGAGGGATCTTGGAGTCCTAGTGGGACAACCATTTAAATATGAGCCACCCATGTACAGCAGCTGCCAAAAAAGCCAACACAGTTCTAGGCTGCATAAACAGAGGGATAGAATCAAGATCGCTTGAAGTGTTAATACCACTTTATAAAGCCTTGGGAAGGCCACACTTGGAATACTGCATCCAGTTTTGGTCTCTCCAATGTAAAAAAGATTTGGAGACTCTAGAAAGAGTGCAGAGAAGAGCAACCAAGAGGATTAGGGGACTGGAGGCTAAAACCTATAAAGAACAGTTGCAGGAACTGGGTATGTCTAGTTCAATGAAAAGAAGGACTAGGGAAGACATGATAGCAGTCTTCCAATATCTCGGGGGTTGCCACAAAGAAGAGGGAGTCAAGCTATTCTCCAAGGCACCTGAGGGTAGGATAAGAAGCAACGGATGGAAACTAATCAAGGAGAGAAGCAGCTTAGAACTAAGGAGGAATTTCCTGACGGTGAGAACAATTAATCAGTGGAACAACTTGCCTCCAGAAGTTGTGAATGCCCCAACACCGGACGTTTTCAAGAAGAGATTGGACAACCATTTGTCTGAAGTGATGTAGGGTTTCCTGCCTAGGCAGGGGGTTGGACTAGAGGACCTCCGAGGTCATTTCCGTTATTCTAATAGTCCTTGACTTACGATCCACAAGCGAGCCCAACATTCCCAATGCTAAGCGAGACGCGGTAGTGAAGTGAGTTTTGCCCCTTTTTACAACTTTTCTTGCCATAGATGTTAAGCGAATCATTGCCATTGTTAAGCTAGTAACACGGTTGTTAAGTGAATCTGGCTTCCCCACAGACTTTGCTTCTCACAGAAGGTCGCCAGCGAGGATCACATGACCTTGGGACACTGCAAACACTGCAAAACCTGGTCCCGAATACGTTAAGAAAAGCCAAACTGTTAAACTGTTAAAGAGATTGGGCTGCCATTTGTCAGAAATGGGGTGGGGTCTCCTGCTTGGATTGGGGGGGGGTTGGATTAGATTACCTACAACAGTGGTTCCCAAACTTGGCAACTTTAAGACTTGTGGGCTTCAACTCCCAGAGCTGGCTGGAGAATTCTGGGAGTTGAAGCCCACAAGTCTTAAAGTTGCCAAGTTTGGGAACCACTGACCCTACAAGGTCTCTTCCAACTCTGTTAATCTAATCCAATCTAATCTAATCTAAACCTGCAAATCAGACGATTCTTTTTTTGAAACGAGAGAGATGGCCTCACATACTGTAAGTTCCTTGCTCCTAACTCAGGACTGCCAGCCGTCCATTCATGAGGATTGATGAGCTGTCTGGTTTATTGTTGGTTATCTGCTGGGTGTTGACTTTGAAATTCATTATCTGCAGGAGACTTAAATGGAGGAAGTGCCCATGTCTGGCCTCTTATGTCAGGGGCGGGTGGGGGAGAAGACAAACATTTAAGGCAAACTCATCCAGCAAGACTTCCGCCTGTATTGTCCCATTGATACAGACTTCTAACAACTGGTAGAGTAGAGTAGAGTAGAGCAGAGCAGAGCAGAGCAGAGCAGAGCGGAGCAGAGCGGAGCAGAGCAGAGCGGAGCAGAGCGGAGCAGAGCGGAGCAGAGCAGAATGATGGAAAGAAGAAGGAGGAGGCAGGAAACATTACATCACTTCAGACAAATGGTTATCCAATCTCCTCTTTAAAACTTCCAGTGTTGGAGCACCCACAACTTCTGGTGGCAAGCTGTTCCACTGATTAATTGTCCTCTACGTCAGGAAATTCCTCTTTAGTTCTCAGTTGCTTCTCTCCTTGATTAGTTTCCACCCATTGCTTTCTCTTCCTGGCGCTTTGCAAAATAAGTTGACTCCCTCTTCTTTGGGGCAACCTCTGAGATACTGAAATACTATAATGATATTGATATTGGAACACAGTAAATCTTATAGAGGTAGGAGATGACCAGGTTGAGCCCAAGGGAGGGGTCAAATGCCTCCTAACAGCAACAGAATTGGGATTTTAGACATCATCTACTCCACCCCCTGCTCATGCAGGAGATCTGTACTATTTCTCCCTACAGAGCATTACTAAACTGAAATTATGGATTCTGTGCAGATTCTCTCGCTTTTCCAAGAAGCAACAGGGCTTTCTGATTTTTCTTCGAAGACATTTCACTTCTCATCCAAGAAGCTTCTTCCGTTGAAATGATGGAGGTGTGGGTGAAACGCGGGAGCGGGGGGAAAAAACGGCCTCTGAGATGAGGATGACCTACAGAAAAGGGAGGAAAGGATCAGGAGGAGGAGGAGAAGTGGCCCACCCTGCTAATTGAAACAAGATCCTGATGTCACTCACGGCGTTCGCTCATCTGTCATTCTGCCACCGTCATGGATCCGGCTTTAATAGGGACCTAAACAAATTCTTCCCTTCTTCAGAGGCCCCCTCTCCCTCCTGCAGATGAAGGGCTGGGAGGGGATGTTGTCATTTTGGGGCTGGTGAGGACAGGGGCATAAACAACTGGAGTGACCCCCTGGGATGAACACAGCTGGGGTCTCCCTCCAAAGGGGGCTGGAGATATATTTATATATCTATATCTCTATATTGTTTCTCTGTGAAACTGAGATGCGAAGTTGTTTCCCCAACAGCTTGCTCCTGTCTCTTTGGGAATGACAGCTCCCTCCATCAGCGGACCTTGGAGACTGGAAATCTGGAGAGTTTTTGCCTCATTCTACCTCCATCTGTCCTTCATTTGATGTTTCCTAATGGAGACAAGAAAGGGGAGGGGGGTTGGGTTAATAAGAGCAGCAGAGATGGGAGAGGGAGGCCAGTGGAATGCGTGGCCTCCAGAAGCTGTGAGTGCTCCTACATTGGATTTTATTTTTTAAAAAAAGAAGAAATTGGACAACCATTTGTCTGAAGTGGTATAAGGTTCCAAGGTCCCTTCCAACTCTCTTATTCTGTTATTCAGACTTTCTGCACCACATAGCATGACCAATGACCAGGGATGTAGAACATAGAATCATATGGTTGGAAGGGACCTTGGAGGCCTTCTAGTCCAACCCACACCTCCATCATTTCAATGGTTGTCTGGTCTATTTTTGAAAGCTGTTGTTGTTGTTAGTTGAGAAGTTGTGTCTGAACCATTGCAACCCCATGTTCCTCCAGGCCTTCCTGTCCTCTACCATCCCCTGGAGTTCGTTTAAGTTCACACCAACTGCTTCGGTGACTCCATCCAGCCACTTCCTTCTCTGCCGTCCCATTCTTCTTCTTTTGCCTTCCATTGTTCCCAGCATGAGGCTCTTCTCCAGTGAGTCCTTCCTTCTCATTAGGTGGCAAGCTCTCTCTTGAGAGCTTCCACCTATGTCTTCTCAATTGGACTGCTATGGTTCTGTTGGTTCTCCTTCTACAAAGGAGATGCCCAGCCTCACAGCAATCTAAGCTGCCCATCAATGAAACTATCTCAAATTCTGAAACGGCAGCTCTTGATTCATAACTCAGAAGTTATGGTTGAAGTTGGGTAATACCAGCTGAGCCATTTAGATTTCTTGAAGTGTTTTAGCTAATCTTTTGCTCAGTTGAGGTTCTCGCTCTCCTGTCTGAGAAATACATTGGCAAACAAACAAATTGTTTGGAGTTTCCTATTCTAAGAATCTTTAGCGTAAAACACATCTCTTTTTAAACATTTGCAAGATATTGAACAATTGGTTCAAGGATCTAGAAAGTTTTACTGTGATGTTCCACAATCCATAAAGTTTAACACTAATACTCAAGATCTAGGAAAGTTTAATTGTGATGTTCAAGGATCCAGAAAGGTTTATCAAGATGTTCATGGATTCAGAAAGTTTAATTGTGTGGTGTTTAAGGATCCAGAGAGTTTAACTCTAATGTTCTACAATCCATAAAGTTTTACCATGATGTTCCACAATCCATAAGGATTTAGAAAGTTTAATTGTGATACCCAAGGATCTAGAAAGTTTAACTGTGACGTTCAAGGATCCAAAAAGGTTTACCATGATGTTCAAGGATCCAGAAAGTTTAGCTGTGATACCCAAGGATCTAGAAAGTTTAACTGTGATGTTCAAGGATCTAGAAAGATTTACCAGGATGTTCAAGGATTTAGATAGTTTAATTGTGATGTTCGAGGATCCAAAAAGGTTTGCCAAGATCTTGAAGGATCTAGAAAGTTTAATTGTGATACCCAAGGATCTAGAAAGTTTAATTGTGACGTTCAAGGATCCAAAAAGGTTTACCAAGATGTTGAAGGATCTAGAAAGTTTAATTGTGATGTTCAAGGATCCAAAAAGGTTTACCAAGATGTTGAAGGATCTAGAAAGTTTAATTGTGATGTTCAAGGATCCAAAAAGGTTTACCAAGATGTTGAAGGATCTAGAAAGTTTAATTGTGACGTTCAAGGATCTAGAAAGGTTTACCATGATGTTCAAGGATCTAGAAAGTTTAATTATTGTTCAAGGAGCCAGAAAGGTTTGCCATGATGTTCAAAGATTCAGAAATTGTGTGTTATTTAAGGATCCAGAGAGTTTAACTCTAATGTTTCATGATCCAGAAAGATTAACTGTGATACCCAAGGATCTAGAAAGTTTCATTGTGATGTTCAAGGATCTAGAAAGTTTAACTCTAATGTTCAAGGATACAGAAAGTTTTACTGTGAGGCCCATATCTCTACCAGTAGCTTTTTTTTTTAATGGAAAGGAAGAAGGCGCTCCTGTGAAGACCAAATGGAATCCATTCTGATTTTTCTGACAGGGCTCTTCATGGGCTCCCACTGCTTGAAGGCAGCTCCAGTTTCAGAATAACCAAAGGGATCTTGTTGCTAATTAGACACACAACTAATTAAGCAGATGTCAAACCAAGGCAGCAGTAGGCAATCCCAGGATGACTTCTGGTCCTTTAGAATTTTTTTCTTCTGACTTGGATTTGTTTTTTCCCCCCTGAAAACCAAGAAGGGAAATGCTATATAATGACATTTTTTAAAAAAAGTAATTTTAGCAGAGTTAACTTTCCGAATGGGTTGGAAAAGAGATTATTTTCCAATTCTTTCTTTTCCTCTTATGCCCCTGTGCTGAAGTTCCTTGTGTAAATTGTCCCTATGTTTTCTCCCCTGGGAAGCGGACTTCAGTTGCTTTACCTACTTCCTGAAATGCTTGAGAAATTCCTTTGGCATCTTCTCCTCCTTTTTGAGCTGATAAACTATCCATCCTTTGGAAACCTCTCTGGCGGCTTATACTTCTCAATTCGAAAAAAATCCAATAAGAAAGGATTTAGTGGAAAGTCAAAACTCCTGATCGACATGTGTTGGGATCGACTTTTAGTTTTTTAAAAAATTGATGAGTTTTAATAGATTTTACAAATGTTATCCCTTCCCCTTTCCTCCCTCCGCCCCAATCCTGCCCCCCCTCCAACCCTCCCTCCCCCCCAACCTCCAAGAGCAAAATACAGGGTATAAATATTTAACAATCATACACTAACATAAGCTAACTATAGCATCCTACCTCCTCTTGTACTTTAACTCCCCTTTTATTAAGCTAACTTTAGATAAATTGTAACATCCCTTGTTCATTCATTCATAAGCTAATTGAAATTTCTTAGTCCGATATTTATTTTGAATGTAGTCAATCCATCTTCTCCATTCCAGCTTGTATTTCTCATCTGAATGGTCCTTCAAATATGCTGAGATTTTGGCCATCTCTGCTAAGTTTACTACTTTTAATGTCCATTCTTGAATAGAAGGCAATTCTTCCTTCTTCCAGTACTGCACCACCAACAATCTTACTGCCGTTGTTTTCAGAATCAAATTAGTCTCTATAACTGTACAGTCTGTAATTATACCTAGCAAGAACAGCTGGGGAGTGAACTTTATCCTCTTTTTAAGAATACTTTGAATAATCCACCATATTTTTATCAGACTTTTAGTTTTGATAGAAGGTTGAGAGATCCCTCTTTCCCCCTTTACTTGATTTTTGTCAAGCAAAGCTTTCACAGATGTCCCTAGACCCGTGATGGGGAACCGATGGCACGCATGCCACAGGCGGCATACAGAGTCCTCTCTGCAGGCATGCCAGCCATCGCCCCAGCCCAGTTCGCATGCACATGTGCGTGCACCTCCCACCAGCCCGATGGTCTTTGGGTCTTTGCCATGCATGTGCAGGAGGTGGGGCACATGCATGGGGACACGCCTGTGCATGCCTGGGGGATGGAATGCATGTGTGGGAGTGCTCACATTGCATTTTGGGGGTTTGCACATCTAATAATCTGAACATTCTAAAGGCATGTATAGTAATTGACTTACCTCCTTGCAGCAAGCAGCAAATAGCCTGATTAGCACAAAGAAAAAAAATCTGCCTCCCAACAATTTGCCTTGTGGAGCAAACAGCAAGTTTCACTTTCAATTTCAGCAAGGGTCTCCCGATCATCAGCTGTTTCAGCCTCTGCAAGCCCCATTTTCCTGTTTGCTGCAAGGAGGTAAATTGCTGGGAGGCAGAGGCCAAAGGGTGGGGGACGGTGGGTGGGTGGGACTACATTCAGTGTATAAGACGCACCCAAATTTTCACCCTCTTTTAGGGGGGAAAAAGTCGTGTTCTTATCCTCTGAAAAATACGGTAATTATTATTGGCTAAAGGTTAGAGAGATTAAATCCAGTTCCATGGCCAATGAACTAAATACATGAATAAGTCAGGAATCTTTCTCTAGTGGCAAACGGGGAAATAAACTTCTTTGAAAGCAGATATTGTTGTATCCAAAAGTAGAGCTGTGCACAGCTTACTTCTGGAAGTTGTGGGTGCTGGAGGTTATCAAGAAGAGACTGCACTACCATTTATCCAAGATGTTCTAGGGTCTCCTGCTTGAGCAGGGGCTGGACTAGAAGACCTCCATGGTCCCTTCCAACTCCATTATTCTATGTTATGTTGTCAAATGTGCACCATTTTCATGAATGGAGAAAGGCTGGGTTTCTTAATGCTGTAACTTCAATGCCCATCAGCCCCAGCCCTGATTACCCTTGCTCATATGTGCAAGCACATATGTACCAGTTTTTCCCGACTCTGGGGGTTGGTGCTGATCTCCGTTTCAAAGCCGAAGAGCCAGCGCTGTCCAAAGATGTCTCCGTGGTCACATGGTTGGCATGACTGAACACCGAAGGTGCACAGAACGCTGTTACCTTTCCACCAAAGGTGGTTCCTATTTTTTACTTGCATATTTTTATGTGCTTTCGAGCTGCTACGTTGGCAGAAGCCCGGACACGTAACGGGAGCTCCCTCCGTTACGCAGCGCTAGGGATTCGAACCGCCGAACTGCCGACCTTTCTGATCCACCAGCTCAGCATCTCAGCCACTGAGCCACCATGTCCCCTGCTCTGTTAGGAGAGTGCTTATCACAGAACTTCAATGGCTGTATCAGTTCTAGTGTCTGAATATTATCTGACAAACAGTTGTTGGCCAATGAATCTGGTTTATTTTTAGTGCTGTGTTACTGATAAATCTTCTCTGTCAACGTGGCCATTGTGTCGATAGCCTCGGCTCACGCCCTACCAATGTGTTGACACTTGACACGTCAGTGGCATAAGAAGGAAACTTTCTTCAGCAATTTGGGATGTTATGGCCCAGCATAGATGTCCCATGGCTTGTAGCTGAACCGTGGTTTTTTCAATGCCCCAGGTGTCCTGGTTTCACCTGGAGTCCCGTTTTTATGTTGAACCACGAATGGCCAACCTTCTAGTAGACTCAAAGGTTGGTGGACTTACTCTGCCTTAGATTGGATTGAGCTCCCCAGATGTCAAATCATTCAGGCAGGATTGCGATGTAGCACTGGTTGAAGGGGATGTCAACCAGAACAAGAAGGAGGACAATTTGGTGGACCTCAATGATGTGGTGTTTCGTGTTTGCCACCAGTTGTGATGAGCTGAAAACCACTTAAGGTAATCCAATAAGACGTCCAACATCAGAGGTGGTATCTACCATATCTCCTGAATAGGAGGCCATCATAATAAGAAACCCTTCTCTTTAGGAGATTCCTCTATTAGGTTTTCTTCTTTCTTTTCCTTCTCCCCTTCTCCTTACCCTTCTTCTCAATCTCCTTCTTCTCTATTGAATAAGAGGCCATTAGAATAACTAAAAGAAAGCAACCATTCTCTTTATGAGTTTCCTCTACTTCCTCCTCCTCCTCCTCTTCCTCCTTTTCTTCCTCACCTTCTCCTCCTTTTCTTCCTCACCTTCTCCTCCTCCTCACCACCCTTCTTCTTCCTCCTCCTCCTCTTCTTCCTCCTCCTCCCCTCCTCCCCCCTCCTCCCCCCTCCTCCTCTTATTCCTCCTCCTCCTCCCCCTCCTGAGGGAGACACAAAATTCTTCTCTTCCAGCCGCCTCAACCCTTATTCATTGATATTGTTGTTGGCATCTCCAATACCTTTTCTTCCTCCTTCTCTTCTTCTTCTTCTTCTTCTTCTTCTTCTTCTTCTTCTTCTTCTTCTTCTTCTTCTTCTTCTTCTTCTTCCTCCTCCTCCTCCTCCTCCTCCTCCTCCTCTATCTCTTCCTCCTCCTCTTCCTCCTCCTCCACCTCCTCCTCCTCCTTTTCCTCCCCCACCTCCTCCTCCTCCACCACCTCTTTCTCTTTCTCCTCCACCTGCTTTTCCACAACTTCCTCCTCCTCCTTTTCCTTCTCTTCCTCCTTCTCCACCTCTTCCTCCTTCTCCACCTCTTCCTCCTTCTCCTCCTCCACCTCTTCCTCCTTCTCCTCCTCCTCCATCTCTTCCTCCTTCTCTTTTTCCCCCTCTACCTCCTCCACCTCTTCCTCCACCTCTTCCTCCTCCTCCCCCCTCCTCCTCTTATTCCTCCCCCTCCTCCCCCCTCCTCATGAGGGAGATACAAAGTTCTTACTCTTCTGGCCGCCTCAACCCTTGTTCGTTGATATTGTTGTTGGCCCCCCCAACACCAAAGTTCAAAAACATCGAAAGTCTTCTTAGCCTGCTTCTTCAAAATTGTAACTTTCACTTCCACAGTGGGTTCTTCTCTCCAATTTTTTATCTTCTTGTTTAAATCTTTTAAAATAAAATAAAAAATGCATATTAAGAAACCCTGTACAGCCTCAATTACTCCATGAATGGAAGATCTAATGTTACTTATGAACGGGTTGCTTGTAAGCCACAGGTTACAAAACCTCCTGTGGCAATGAAATGTGGCCAACTTTAGCTGAAACTGGGGTGTAAAATTTTATGTACACATGTACATAATGTCAGAGGCCCTTTAAAACTGCAGTTAAAATAGAGACCCTCAGTACTAATAGGGAATGGCTCGGGGTGTTTAAAAACGATCATTAAAATTTATATTGAAATAACAAAATGGTTTGGCAGGAAAAAAAAATGAAGACCTAAACCAGCTTCACAGCAGCCCATGAAAAAGAAATGCTTTTAGCAGCCATAAGTGTTGATAGCTCACACGTCAGGTGCAACTAGTGGAAATTGATTCCAGGAGACAGAGGAAGGGCTGGATAAAACTCTCAGCCGTGACGAGAGAATAAAATGGGAGCTAACATGAAACTCTCTCACAATCACCAGCCATGGTATAAATGTGTTGCTGTCTTGTTCTTTCTCATTACTATCTCTCTGTTTAATGTCACTCTGTCCTACCTAGGTATTTAACTTCTGTTTATTAATCCTTACAAATATTTTCTATATCTTTTTAGTTATGTATCTTTACTTCTTTCATCTCTCTCTCTCTCTCTCTCTCTCTCTCTCTCTCTCTCTCTCTATCTATCGTCAATTGTCCATTGTCTCTTCCTTATATATATATATATATATATATATCTCATCTCTATTTTTTTCTCTCTATCTACCCATCCACCCACTATAGTTCTCTATCATCTTTACCTAGATCTAGTTATCCATCTACATATATATATTCTCTCATCTCTAGTTCTCCCTCTCTCCCATCCATCCATCCATCCATCCATCCATCCATCCATCTCTATCTTTCATCTATCATTCCTCTCTATTGTCAATCTATCATCTCTTTATCTCTCTCTCTCGTCAATCTGTCACCTCTCTCTTCCTTCTCTCCCTCATCTCTATTTTTTCTTTCTATCTTCCCATTCACCCACTATAGTTCTCTATCATCTTTACCTAGATTTAGTTATTCATCTATATATAATTTTTCTCTTGTCTCTAGTTCTCCCATCCACCGACCCACCGATCCATCCATCCATCTCTATCTTTCATATATTATCCCTCTCTATTGTCAATCTATTATCTCTTTATCTCTTTATCTATCTATCTATCTATCTATCTATCTATCTATCTATCTATCTATATTGACTATCTATCACCTCTCTCTTCCTTATCTCTCTATTTTTCTCTATATCTATCCATCCACCCACTATAGTTCTCTATCATCTTTACCTAGATCTAGTTATCCATCTATATATATTTTTTCTCTTGTCTCTAGTTTTCCCATCCACCGACCCACCGACTCACCCATCCATCCATCCATCCATCCATCCATCCATCCATCCATCCATCCATCTCTATCTTTCATCTATTATCCCTCTCTATTGTCAATCTATTATCTATCTATCTATCTATCTATCTATCTATCTATCTATCTATCTATCTATCTATCTATCTATCTATCTATCATCTATCTATATTGACAATCTATTACCCCTCTCTTCCTTATCTCTCTATTTTTATTCTCTGTATCTACCCACCCACCCACTCACTATAGTTCTCTATAATCTTTTCCTAGATCTAGTTATCCATCTATATATAATTTTTCTCTCGTCTCTAGTTCTCCCATCCATCCATCCACCCACCCACCCATCCCTCTTCTACTTAATCTAGCAATCCTATCTACCCATCTCTGCTAACTTTCGCTATCTTTCTAGTGCGTCTCTACCAAATATCACACCCTCCCCATCCAAAGACCAGAGCTGATAAACTCGAAGCGTGACATTTTCCAACAGCCATGAGTTCTAAAGTAGCCAAAGGAAGGACCTTCAGATCAGAGTGATACCCCACCTCTCCCACTCCGTGTTTGCAAAATTTCGCATTTTCAGCCATGCCTGCTCGGTTGGCTTCCCCTGGCCTTCCTCCCCTTCCCATCTCCTCTGCTCCAACCTGGACCTTCCGCAACTCCTGGTTTGAGACCTGTTGGATTTTGAAACTTTAGATTACAGTGTTTAAAAAATTGCTGACTTATGTGGGACTGCAGGCCAACTTAGAGACAGGTCTCTGGAGTCTTTTCTTCCTGCTAATTTATGGGCCTGTTTGTTGATCCATTCAGTTATGGGCTCTACAAGATTGCTGTTAGTCTTTCATAAACTCTCTTTCTTAGCTTGACAGGGGACCATAAAACTTGGGGCAGGAAGGGGGGGGAGAAGGGCAAACCCCCCCCAAGCTTGGGAAGGGTGTTTAGGTAACTATCAGCTGCTTTCCAGATGGGTGGCCTTCGAAACGGCTTCTGTCTCGGAGGTGCTATAAGCTAGCCTTGATTTTGCAGTCTAAGAAAACAGATATAACCACCTTTCTTTTCTCCACCCTTAGACCTCTATAAACACACTTGTAGGCACGGTGTCAAATTTATTATTATTTTTAGAAAACAGTGTGCACGCTTTCTCTCTCCCCCTCTCTTCTTCTCTCGCTCTTTCTTTCTCAATCTTTCTCTTACACACAAAATCTCTCTCAATCTCTTTCTCTCTTTTTCACAACTGTCTCTTTCTCAATCTTTTTCTCTCACATCCAAAATATCTCAATCTTTCTCTCACTCTCTTTCATGCACAAAATTTCTCTGTCTCTCTCAATCTCTGTCTCTCAATCTCTCTGTCTCTTAATCTCTTTCTCTCTCTGTCTCTCTCTTTCACACACAAAATCTCTCTGTCTCTCAATCTGTCTCTCAATATCTCTCTCTCTCTCACACACACACACAGTCTCTTTCTCTCACACACAAAATCTCTCTATCTCTCTCAATCTCTGTCTCTCAATATCTTTTTCTCTCTCTGTCTCTCTCTTTCACACACAAAATCTCTCTCTGTCTCTCTCAATCTCTGGGTCTCTTAATCTCTTTCTCTCTGTCTCTCTCTTTCACACACAAAATCACTCTGTCTCAATCTCTCTCTCTCTCACACACAGAATCTCTCTCTCTCTCTCTCTCTCTGTCTCTTAATCTCTTTCTCTCTGTCTTTCATAGACAAAATCTCTCTCTTAATCTCTCTCTCACAGTCTCTTTCTCACACACACAAAATCTCTCTCTCTGTCTGTCTCAATCTCTCAGTCTCTTAATCTCTTTCTTTCTCTCTGTCTTTCATACACAAAATCTCTCTCTTAATCTCTCTTTCTCTCTCACACAAAATCTCTCTCTCTCCCTCCCTCCCTCCCTCCCTCTCTCTCTCTCTCTCTCTCTCTCTCTCTCTCTCTCTCTCTCTCTCTGCCAGGTTAAAAACCTCCACAAAGAAGTAAATAGTAAATGCTAACCCCTTGTGGATCTTCCTGGCCTGAGGTAATCTTTTCCCAGAACCGGTATAATTTCTGTATCAGGAAGATCTCTTTCCTGTGCTCCCTCCTCAGTTATTAACTAACAGCTGATCTTGTCTCAAGTTTGCCAATCAAGATGACAGAACTGAAGATTAATTGCTTCCTTCCTTCCCTACCTACCCAACCCCCTTTCTGGTTGGGAATAGGGACTCCCTTTTTTTCTGTTTTGACTTGGGTTTTGCATCAATGATACCTTGTGAGGTACAAAAAAGCCTCCAGAGATACCATCTAGGCACATCTTACTTCACCCAGATCCAGATGTATTTAGAAGAACCCGTGGAAGGATGAGATTTTGTTGAATCATTCGTGGGCTCTTGATAGGTCTGCTTTGGCTCTGATTAGTTACAGACTGGATAGAAGAGAATATTTGTAGCTCAGGGTTGAACCATGCGGTCCTTGGTGCTCTCTGAGCTTGGTGGTTTTCTTGCAGAGGTTTAACTACCATCAGCACTGATAATGTAGCCTAGTTTGGCAATGAAACATCTGCCAGAAAACCACCAAGAGGAGAGAGCACCAAGGACTCTACAGTCATCATCCTCTTCCTCCTCCTCCTCCTCTTCCTCTTCCTCCTCCTCCTCTTCTTCTTCTCCTTGTCCTCCTCCTCCTCCTACCCCACTCCCTTCTAGCACTAAGGATATTACCTAGTAGATCATTAAACATCTGCAAGGAAACAACACATCTCAGAGACAGCAAGGCCTCCATAATCATCATCGTCCTCCTCCTCCTCGCAAGCCCCACTCTCTTCTAGCACTGATGATGTTATCTAGTTTGGGTAATGAAACATCTGCAAGAAAACAAGCTCAGAGAACACCAAGGACCCCACAGTCTTCCTCCCCCTCCCTGCAAACCGCACACCCTTCTAACACTGATCCTGTTACTTAATTGGGTCATGAAACATCTGCAAGGAAGCCACTAAGCTCAGAGAGCACCAAGAAACCCCACTTCAACATGTTTGCCTATTTTCTTCTTTCTCCTGCTGCTGTTCTGTTGCTGATGGCTTTATGGTGCACCACCTAAAGTCTGTAGAATAGGGTGATATTGAAATGCCAAACAAATAAACACAAGCAAGAGAAGAGAGGAGAAGTAGCTCAGGGTTCAACTGTGAAGTCCTTGGTGCTCTCTGAGCTTGGTGGTTTTCTTGCAGACATTTCACGACCATCAGCACTGATGATGTAACCTAGTTTGGTGATGAAACATCTGCAAGAAAACCACCAAGCTCAGAGAGCACCAAGGACCCCACAGTCATTGTCCTCTCCTCCTCCTCTTCCTCCCCATAAACCCCGCCTCCTTCTAGCACTGAGGATGTAACCTAGTTTGGTGATGAAACGCCTGCAAGAAAACCACCAAGCTCAGAGATCACCAAGGACTCCACAGTCATTGTCCTCTCCTCCTCCTCCTCTCCACAAACCCCGCCTCCTTCTAGCACAGATGATGTTACCTAGTTGGGTAATGAAACATCTGCAAGAAAACCACCAGGCTCAGCGAGCAGGAAGGTCCCCACAGTTATGGATTCATCCTGACTGGTCAGAGTTCATTTAATTCCAAAGGGGATAAATTGATCTTACCACATGTGGAAGTCTTTTTACTTATTTTCTGGAGTTTGTTTCACTTTCTCGAATTTTAGTCATTTTCTGGAGTTGAGCAAAACTCAACTCCAACTGGAGTTTAGCAATAGACACTTAGGTTGTAGTCGTAAGCTGAGGACTATCTGTCATGCAGGATCTTGAGATGTTGACTGCTGGAGACCTGGTCTAATTTAATGAAAAGAAGGACTAGGGGAGACATGATAGCAGTGTTCCAATATCTCAGGGGACAAGAAGCAATGGATAGAAACTAATCAGAGAGAGAAGCAACTTAGAACTGAGGAGAAATTTTCTGACAGAACAATTAATCAGTGGAACAACTTGCCTCCAAAAGTTGTGAATACTTCAAACCTGGAAGTTTTTAAGAAGATGTTGGATATCCATTTGTCTGAAGTGGTGTAGGGTTTTCTGTCTGAGCAGGGGGTTGGACTAGAAGACCTCCAAGGTCCCTTCCAACTCTGTTATGCTATTCTATTATCTAGTTGTGAGAAGAGAAACTGCTTATTCCTGATTTCCTTCTTCCCGGGCTGAAGCACAGCCGTTCAGTTGGTCGGCCTGACTGAAGGATGCTGAGTTGTTAAGTTTTGATTTTATTATTGTTGTGGAAAGTGCTCGTCTTTTGAGTCGTGAACCCATCAAAGAACCATTTCCCACCCGAAGGGAAGATACACACGGTCAGGTCTTGTGAGGTGTGATTTATGCCCTCATCTGTTTCCCATTACTAGTTAGATTAATTGCACCACACATCTCGGTGATGTGAGATTGGAAGAAACGAAAGAAAGGAAGAATAATAATTTAGGAGGTATGATTTCAGATTTTTCTCTCAATATCGAGTGTGCCCAGTTTTTAAGTTGATCTATTTATATTCTGAAAGGGCTGGCTCAGTGGCTAAGACGCTGAGCTTGTCAATCAGAAAGGTCGGCGGTTCGGCGGTTCGAATCCCTAGCGCCGCGTAACAGAGTGAGCTCCCGTTATTTGTCCCAGTTTCTACCAACTTAGCAGTTCGAAAGCACGTAAAAAATGCAAGTAGAAAAATAGGAACCACCTTTGGTGGGAAGGTAACAGTGTCCCGTGAGCCTTCGGTGTTTAGTCATGCCAGCCACATGACCATGGAGACATCTTCTGTTTCATTGAATAACAGAATTGGAAGGGACCTTGGAGATCATCAAGTCCAACCCCCCCCCAAGTGGGAGACCCTACACCATTTCTGATAGATGGTAGTCCAGTCTCTACTTGAAAGCCTCTAGGGATGAAGCTCCCACAACTTTCAAAGACAATTTCTGTTCCATGGGTTGATTGTTCTCACGGTCAGAAAATTTCTCTTTATTTCCAAGTTGAATCTCTCCTTGGTTAGTTTCCATCCATTATTCCTTATCTGACCTTCAGGTGCTTTGGAAAATAGCTTGAGCCCCCCCTCTCTGTGGCAGCCCCTCAAATATTGGACCACTGCTGTCATGTCTCCCCTGATCCTTCCCTTCACTAGATTTCTTTCAAGTGTTGCTTTGAGTGTACTCTTTTATTGAGACATTAACTATGGTAAAGAAATCCCCTCCTGTTTCTTTTCCATCTGACAGATTAAAAATTGGAACACATTTGTAAAAAAAAAAAGCTTCAGAATTATTCCAGCTGCAAATAATTCAGATTTTCCTGGAAAGTCTCAGAGCACTTTTTATAAGAATATCTGAACAATCCAAGAAATTCCTAGGGAAATTTTTGAAAACTGAAAAACATTTCTGATAGAAAGCTAATCCCATTTCTCAAAATTCCAACACCTGGATGTTGCCAATGGAGCTCCTCAGAATATAAATAAAAGGTAAAGGTTCCCCTCGCACATATGTGCTAGTTGTTCCCGACTCCAGGGGGCAGTGCTCATCTCCATTTCAAAGCCAAAGAGCCAGCGCTGTCCAAAGACGTCACCATGGTCATGTGGCTGACATGACTAAATGCCGAAGGCGCACGGAACGCTGTTCCCTACCCACCAAAGGTGGTCCCTATTTTTCTACTTGCATTTCTTACGTACTTTCGAACTGCCAGGTTGGCAGAAGCTGGGACAAGTCACGGGCGCTCACTCCATTATGCGGCGCTAGGGATTCGAACTGCCGAATTGCCGACCTTTCTGATCAACAAGCTCAGTGTCTTAGCCACTGAGTCTCCGCGTCCCTTTAAAATTAATACTAACATGCAAATATATGTTTCATTTTATCGAACGTTTACATTTTTATTCCTGTGAGTAGTTGTCATGGGGATGGGGAGGCAGTACATTGCCTTGCCCCAGAGAGGGGCCCATAATGCTCTTAGGACAACTTTGCAAAGGCAGCAAGAACCCAGATGCCTTTCGCAGAGAAGGAACAAATATTGATTCAGTCAAATGCTCTTTCGTTCTGGTTGAGTCTGTTGGAACAAAATTTGTGCCCTGCACAATCCTTCGAGTTTTTAAGAGAAAAGGAGTTATTGTCTCCCTGTCCTGAAAACTTGACCCAGAGAACCATGTGGCCAGAAAGGTCCCAAGTGTTCAGCTCTGGCTCTGAAGGAAAGGAACTTTTTTTTTTTTTTTTTTTAGAAAGTCAATGTTTCCCTGCGATGTGCTCCATGATTAATGAAGGGAAAAGCCCTTGTAGATAAGCTATCAGAAGGGCAGATTGGGTAGCTACCCCGTCATACAAGTTCTGCAGGAGAATGTAAACAAACTCAGGCTCTATGGGATTTCTTTTTTCTTCCCGTGACAAAAACCAGAGATCCAGGACCATTTCCAAATGGATCCCCCTGTCTCATCCCATTAGAGTCCACGGCCAGCCGTGGTTTCCTTCGGGGACGCTGGGCAGAGCTAAAACATACGATGAACGGTTGCAGGAATTGGGTACTTCTAGTCTAATGAAAGGACCTGCCTCTTTTAACTGCCCGTAAGAGGGACACAGTGGGTCAGTGGCTAAGATGCTGAGCTGGTCGATCAGAAAGGTCGGCAGTTCGGCAGTTCGATTCCCTAGCACCGCGTGAGCTCCCGTTACTTGTCCCAGCTTCTGCCAACCTGCCAGCATTCAAAATGCAAGTAGAAAAATAGGAACCACCTTTGGTGGGAAGATAACAGTGTTCCGTGCGCCTTTGGCATTGAGTCATGCCGGCCACATGACCACGGAGACGTCTTCGGATAGCGCTGGCTCTTTGGTTTTGAAATGGAGATGAGCACCGCCCCCTAGAGTCAAGAGCCACTAACACACATGTGCGAGGGAATCTTTACTTTTAATCTAGAAAAAAGTAGGACTGGGGTGACATGATAGCAGTCTTCCCATATCTCAGGGGATGCCACAAAGAAGAGGGAGTCAAGCTATTCTCCAAAGCACCCGAGGGCAGGACAAGAAGCAATGGGTGGAAATTAATCAAGGAGAGAAGCAACTTAGAACTAAGGAGAAATTTATTGACAGTTAGAACAATTAATCAGTGGAACAACTTGCCTCCAGAAGTTGTGAATGCTCCAACACTGGAAGTTTTTAAGAGGAGATTGGATAACC
>NC_045553.1:9471378-9481378 GCF_009769535.1 Thamnophis elegans
CCCCAGCTCCCTCTTGTCTGTGATGAGGACAATGGGGCGATGAAGAACGGGCGGCATTTGCTTATCATTGGGCTGGGATTATAAATGCAGGCAGGTTTTATGCCCAGCTTCCCACTTGTTCCTTTTTGGTTTTTTTATTGCTTTGCGTGGAGTCATAACCAGTCTTGGGACATGGCATTCAGCCTTTTTTTTTCAGCTTTCTCCTCCTCCTCTTCCTCTTTCTCCTCTCGCTCTACTTTCTTCATTTTGAAAAAGCCTCCTTCACCTCCTCTCTACCTTCTCTTTCTCTTTCTCCTTCTCCTTCTCTTAATCTACTTTCTCCATTTTGAAAAAGCCTCCTCCTTCGCCTCCTCTGTACCTTCTCTCTTTCTTTCTCCTCAACTTACTCTTCTTTCTCCATTTTGGAAAAGGCTCCTCCTTCGCCTCCTCTCTACGTTCTCTTTCTCTTTCTCTTTCTTTCTCCTCATCTTACTCTTCTTTCTCCATTTTGAAAAAAAACTCCTCCTCCTATTTCTCCTCCTCCTCCTCCCTACCTTCTCTTTCTCCTTCTTCTCTTTCTTCTTCCCCTTCTCTTGCTCCACATTCTCTATTTTGAGAAAAATCTTCTTCACCTTCTCTTTCTATTTCTTCTTCTCCTCCTCCCTACCTTCTCTTTCTCCTCCTTCTCATTCTCTTCCTTTCTCATCTTACTCTACTTTCTCAATTTTGAAAAAAAATCCTTCTCCTTCTATTTCTCCTCCTCCTCCCTACATTCTCTTTCTCCTTCTTCTCTTTCTTTTTCTTTCTCCTTCTCCTCTTGCTCTACTTTCTCCATTTTGAAAAAAACTCCTTCTATTTTTCCTCTTTCTCCTCCCTACCTTCTCTTTCTCCTTCTTCTCTTTCTTCTTCCCCTTCTCTTGCTCCACATTCTCTATTTTGAGAAAAATCTTCTTCACCTTCTCTTTCTATTTCTTCTTCTCCTCCTCCCTACCTTCTCTTTCTCCTCCTTCTCCTTCTCTTCCTTTCTCATCTTACTCTACTTTCTCAATTTTGAAAAAAACTCCTTCTCCTTCTATTTCTCCTCCTCCTCCCTACATTCTCTTTCTCCTTCTTCTCTTTCTTTTTCTTTCTCCTTCTCCTCTTGCTCTACTTTCTCCATTTTGAAAAAACCTCCTTCTTCTATTTCTCCTCCCTACCTTCTCCTTCTTCTCTTTCTCTTTCTCTACTTTCTCTTTCTCCTTCATTTTGAAAAAAAAACCTTCAACTTTTCCTCCTCCTGCTCCATTTTGAAACACAAATTTACCATCTTCATCACCATTCCTTTCTGTTGCTTGGAAATCTACCGGAAATCATTACAAAAGCTCCTTTAACCTCTGATCTTTTAACTATTGAATAGGCATTATCATTATTTAATTCCTCCCCACATCGGAGTCTCAATTACTGTAAATTACTCTAGTCCAAAAATGGGATGCAACCAAACTTTATTTTCTGCTTCTTTCTAATGTTTTCCTAAGATGACACTGTTACTACTATCCAAAGCGCAGTTTTTCATCATTCATAGGACACAGATTTAATCTGGATATGCAATCAACAAGTAATTGTACCATACATTGTACCTATGTAGCCAACAAGATGGGTTTGCAAGTACGATGTTTTCCCAAAAATAAGACCTGGTTTTATATTCTTTTGACCCCCAAAATAAGTGCTTGGCTTTATTTTCAGGGAGGTCTTATTTTTGGGGAGATCATATTTTCAGGGAGGTCTTATTTTTTGGATATCTTATTTTTGGGGAGGTCATATTTTCAGGGAGGTCTTATTTTTGGGAGGTCATGGGTTTTTGGGAGGTCATATTTTCAGGGAGGTCTTATTTTTGGGAGGTCATGGGTTTTTGGGAGGTCATATTTTCAGGGAGGTCTTATTTTTGGGAGGTCATATTTTTCAGGGAGGTCTTAATTTTTGGGAGGTCATATTTTTCAGGGAGGTCTTATTTTTGGGAGGTCATATTTTCAGGGAGGTCTTATTTTTGGGGAGGTCATATTTTTCAGGGAGGTCTTCTTTTTCGGGAAGGTCTTATTTTGGGGAGGTCATATTTTCAGGGAGGTTTTATTTTCAGGAAGGTCATATTTTTCAGGGAGGTCATATTTTTCAGGGAGGTCATATTTTCGGGGACATCTTATTTTCAGGAATGTCTTATTTCTGGGGAGGTCATATTTTTAGGGAGGTCTTATTTTCAGGAAAACACAGTACAAGAACCTGCAGGAAGAATCATTAAGGTGAATAGAACCATAGTTCACATGTTTTGCCCATGTTTCCGTGCCATCACCTGTCTCCCGGAAAAATCTCCTTTCACCCTCACCCACCCCTGTACAATAGAGCCCAACTTTCCCTACTTTTAGAAAAGCAGTGAAGACCCTCATTCCCAGCCTAGTTGGGTGGAGCCTCCTTCTGGTTATAATGTCACGATCCTGACTGGTTCATTATTTTATATATTGGGCATGATTTCTTAATGCTCTCCGGATTATTTTTGGGCTAACCTTGATCTTAACCTCATGGTAAGGTGGGCAGCAAATAAATGTAAACAAATAAAATATTTTGGGCAAGTTGCTTGTGTTGGAAAGTCTAATAAACATGAGACGAATGAGATTATACAAATTATACAGATTATATAGATTAACAGAGTTGGAGGGGCCTTGTAGGTCATCCAGTCCACCTCTCCCCAAGCAGACCCTCCCACACCATTTTTGACAGATGGCACTCCATGAATCACACTGAAAGGCAGCAACTAGCTCCTAAGATAATCTCTTAAAGCCTGTTGTGTTAGTATAGCTGTTGAGCCACATACCAAAGTTGTGTTATTTATAATCTAGGATCAATCTGTTGAGGAGAGATAAAGAAATATGTGATAGCTAAGTGTGGCATCTGCTAAAGGCCAGGGATGTTACTGATAATCAAAAATTTTTGAACCCAGCGAGACAGAATGGTCATCTCGTAGCTGTTGATGTCTGGAAATTAAACCTTGCTCTTTTTTGAAGCGTGGCTAAAATGTCCTTGCTTCACCGCAACCCCCTTCCAACTTTTTAACAGAATTAGAGTTGGAAGGGACCTTGGAGGTCTTCTAGTCCAACCCCCTACTCAAGCAGGCCCTCTATCATTCTGGACAAGTGGCTGGCTGTCTAGTCTCTTAGCAAATATTATTATAATTTTGGCAGTTTGGCCAGCTGTCCCTGCCTGGTGGGTTTTGTTGACAATTTCCTCCTGAGTATGAAGGAGAGAAGAATAACAGAGTTGGAAGGGATGGACCTTGGAGGTCTTCTAGTCCAGTGGTCACAACCGGTGAGAAAATTTTGTTCACCTGCAGAAAATATTTGCATTTTTTATATTGCACTAATCAGGGGTCCTCAAACTACGGCCCCTGGGATGGATACGTGCAATGAATGTTTGTGCTGCTGCAGAGAGTTCTCCCCCTTTGGGGTCTTTTGTGAGGGTCAGAGGGGGGCAGGAATTCTGACTTGGGGTCTGCTTCGGCCTCCTGTTGGGCGGCTTTGGGCGAAGGCTGGAGGGAAGCACCGCTGGTGGGGAGAGCCGGAGGGCCTTGTTCCAGTGTGAGTGCATCATGGCCTGGAACTGGCTGACCATCTCAGCCCGCTGAGCCTCCAGGCGCCAGTACCTGGCCTTGCACTCCTGCAGGTCTTCCCTCTGCTTGGAAAGCCTATGCTCCTAGTCCTCAGTGAGGTGCTTCTGCTGAGCCTCCTTCTCAGCCAGATCCAATTTGAACTGAGCTGTTTTGCGAACTCTTTCTCATGGTGGCTGCTTAGCTCCAGCCACTGCTTCCTGTTGGGGCCCTAAGGAGTCCGGGTGGGCAGGCGAGGAATGGCGAGTAGAGGCTTGACATGAGTAACATCGAGTTGGCCCCATCCAGCCAGCCGGTCATTAGGCAGATGATATTAGTGGTCCCGTGGGATTTAAAAATTATGACTTTAGTGGTCCCGGAGGTCCGAAAGGTTGGGGAACCCTGCTCTAATCCACCCCTCTGCTCAAGCAGAAGACCTTATACCATTCTAGACTTTTTGCCCTGTAGGCCCTAAGTTTTCAAACCTTGATATATAAAAGAACAACATATCCAAATCTCCTTTATTTGTATTACATGGGTTCATTTGTTTTAATATTGTAACAAGCAATAAAGGTAAACAAGCATTCGATAATATGCTACGATAACTTTTCAAACACTGGCCGCAGCTCCAGATTCTCTCCTATTCACCCCCCACCCACCCACCCCCATCCTGTCTGGTTTTCCCCCAGACTGAGCCCCAGTTTTAAATCTTTTCCTATAAACTCAAGGAAGCCCTTCTATTCTCAGACACCTGGGTGGCAATATCTGGATTTGTGGTAATAGACATTTATCATCTCTTATATGCTTTGATTGGTATTTATTTTGCTTTAAAGCTAATTTAGTCCCTGTGATAGAATGACAGATTAACAGTCCCCAAGCCCACTCATCTGTTTACTCCTCACTTCGGCAGGTTTCCGTGGAAAAATATTTCAGTTTTGCAAGGTCTTGAGTAGAAATGCAGCAAATTTATAATTTACAGTGTCTACGGAGCTTTAGGTTAGATGCCTACGCAGAGGAGGAGGTGGAGGCGCAGATGTGTTTTTTGCCCGCATCCTGAACAAGCGCCGAGAAGTCACAAGATCCATGAGGAAAACACTCTCATTATTGTCACTGTGTTGTGGGCCGCCAGTGGCCAGCAGAGTTGGCAGCACAATCGGACAGTGAGGAGGTTGCAGAGGAACATGGGCCAGTCCTGGAATCTGAGGAAGGCTCTGATGAGGGCTCTGTGTCAGAGGCAGAGAGGGGGCCAGAACCGTCTGACAGTTTTCAGCTGCCTTCGGAGTCGGATATCAGTGGGGCAGACGAACAGCTGCAGCCTGTTCCCAGTGTGCGCATGCGGAGAGTGGCCAGACGAAGGGAAGAGCTAAAGAACAGGGGTCGACTTGGGAGTAAGGCCGCATGCGCACACTGGGAAGAATGCATTTTGTTTTTCTTGCCTAAATGTAGAGCCTCACTAGGACAGGTAAAGTCGTAAAATGGGGCCACGGTCACTTAGCAAATGTCCTGCTTAGCAACACAGTTTTTGGGCTCACCAAGGTTCCTGTAGAAATCCTAAATTCGCCCCACCGCTTCTCAAAAGGGGATTCTCATGGTTTGCAAACCAAGTCAAATCCACAGTAGATGTTTGGAAGACAATGGACACTGGGAGCTGAGGAAGAAAGACAGAAGAGGACAAAGCAAGATTTACGGTGGCGGCAAAGAATGAGTTGTTGCAATCCCTCTTAATCCTCTTCCCAGAGGGAGCCGAAAGCTGGGGCAAATGGGGAATTAAAAAAAAAAGAATTCAGCTGGATCAAAGATCTAGTTTAACGTTGCATTTCCCAGCGGGGCCAATCCTAATGTTACAGGATTGGAGCACCGAGCGTGCATTCCCCAGTGGCATTTATTTGGCCTGTTGATGCTTCTGATCCCAGAATTAAGAGAGTTAATTCTGGAATCGGAGTTAAAGCCCCAATGATTAGGAGACACTGATAGCTTTAACTTCCACAAATCCGTCAAAGCAAAAGCCTTAAAGCCACCTAGTTGCATAATATCTTGGTTGTAGTGATAAGCCAAGGACTTTTTTACTCCGTCATAAATGTTCCATCATTAATGTCAGCTTCTTCGCATGACCCCAAGTTGGGCTCCTGGAACAGAGGGAGAAAGTGTTGTGGCCCACCAGTGGCCAGCGGAGTTGGCAGCAGATACGGACAGTAAGGAGGTTGGGGAGGAACGTGGGCCAGTCCTGGAATCTGGGGAAGGCTCTGATGAGGGCTCTGTGTCGGAGGCAGAGAGGGGGACAGGGCCGTCTGACAGTTATCAGCTGCCTTCAGAGTCAGACATCAGTGGGGCAGAAGAACAGCTGGAGCCTATTCCCAGTGTGCGCATGCACACAGTTGTCAGACGAAGGGAACAGCTAATGAACAAGGGTTGACTTGGGAGTAAGGCCGCAGGTGGACAATGAATGGCCCCTCCCAGAGGAAATAAAAGAGGAGTGAAAGGGGAGTGGAGTTTGCAGGAGAAAATTAGTTCGCTTAATTGGTTCGTGACTCTCAGAGGATCCTTGCCAAGTTTTGCAGGTATCGGCCTGGCAGCTCTCCAAGCCAGATAAGGTCTGTGACTGTAAATTCACCTTTGAAAGACTTTTCTGGATATGAATGAGAGGTTCACAGTAACTTATTAGACTTGTATGCCGGCCATCTCATCTAACTTGGTTCCCCTTAACAAGATATGAAATGGGTTGGATGGGTTTGTGCTTAACCCTGCCAAAAAAGCCAATATAGACCAAGGCTGCATCAACAGGGAGATAAAATCGAGATCAGTGAAGTGTTAATGGCACTTTAAAATGCCTCGGTAAGGCCACACTTGGAATCCTGCATCCAGTTTTGGTCCCCACATTATAAAAAAGATGTTGAGACTCTAGAAAGAGTGCAGAAAAGAGTAACAAAGATTATTAGGGGGCTAAAACATATGAAGAACGGTTGCAGGAACTGGGTATGTCTAGTTTAATGAAAAGAAGGACTAGGGGACGCATGATAGAAGGTTTCCAATATCTCAGGGGCTGCCACAAAGAAGAGGGAATCAACCTATTCTCCAAAGCATCTGAGGGTTAGGGTTAGAAGCAATGGGTGGAAACTAATCAAGGAGAGAAGCAATCTAGAACTAAAGAGAAATTTCCTGACAGTGAAAACAATTCATCAGTGGAACAGCCTGCTTCCAAAAGTTGTGGATGCTCCATCACTGGAGGTTTTCAGGAAGAGTTTGGACAACCATTTGTCTGAAATGGTAGAGTTTCCTGGCTGAGCAGGGGGTGGGACTAGAAGACCTCCAAGGTCCCTTCCGACTCTGTTATTCTGGTATTTTCTTTTTAAAACAAAGCGTCTTGTTTCCACTTTCAACTCTATCCCAAGCCACAGTCGGACAATTTTTTTTTCCTTTTTTCCATTCTTTGGCTCAGAAGAGGGTCTTCTAGGATTGAAATTGTAGAATGGCTGAAATAATGTTTGAACAACTGAGTTGAGTAGAAGAACTGGTTCGTCTGCACCAAGAGGGCCCTTGTCTACCAACCATGAATACTTCAACTTCAAAGGCCACCTGGTTTCTCATCCCTTGTATTACTATAAACAGGGCTACTAACAGGCTGGGTGGGTGGTACTGAAAGAAAAGCAAAGGCAGAACGATTGTAACAGGAAAGTTGGACCTGAAAGTGTGAGAACTTTCTACAATCTCACGTGTCATCTTCTCCCAAAAGAGAGCGGTCAGCTTTCCTTCTACAGGTAGTCCTCAGCCTACGACCATGACAGACCCCAACATTTGTGTCGCTAAGTGAGACGTTGGTGAAGTGAGTCTATTTTGCCCTATCTTACGATTTTTCTCGTCATGTTCCTTAAGGGAATCTGGCTTCCACATTGGCTTGTCAGAAGGTCATGAAAGGGGACCATCACATGACCCCGGGACACTGCAACCGTCATAAATGTGAGTCAGTTGTCAAGCATCCGAATGTAAATCAAGTAAGCATGGGGGTGGTCAGAAGTGTGAAAAAATGGTCAGAAGTCACTTTTTCAATTCTGTTGTAACTGTTCTGACCGAGACTTCCCAAGGGCATGAAACAAACTCCTTGTCCTGACCAAAACCCCTTTTATTAATTAACTGTGAATTCCGCTCATTCACCTCCAGCAAAGACTTTCCAGGGAGGATTTACAGTCACAGACCTTATCTGGCTTGGAGAGCTGCCAGGCCGATATCCACAGAACTTGGCAAGGAGTCTCGGAGAGTCACAAACTAATGAAACAAACTAATTGTCTCCTGCAAACTCCATTCCCCTTTCGCTCCTCTTTTATTTCCTCTGGGAGGGGCCATTCAACATTCACCTGTGGCCTTACTCCCAAGTTGCCCCCTGTTCTTTAGCTGCTCCCTTCATCTGGCAACTCTGCTCATGTGCACACTGAGAACAGGCTCCAGCTGTTCTTCTGCCTCACTGATGCCTGACTCTAAAGGCAGCTGATAACTGTCAGATGGCCTTGGCCCCCTCTCTGCCTCCGACACAGAGCCCTCATCAGAGCCTTCCCCAGATTCCAGGACTGGCCCATGTTTCTCCCCAACCTCCTTACTATCCGAATCTGCTGGCAGCTCCGCTGGTGGGTCACAACACTCACTAAATAAACTGTTGTAAGTTGAGGGCCACCTGTATATTTTAGGCAGACCAATGGCAAATATTTCGGCTGCTGGAGACAGAGATTCCATCTGACTCTTCCCGTGTCTTCTTTGAACATGGGCGTGTTTTCTTCCAAGCAGCTGTAATATCATTCTGAATTGGCAATGCCAGTCCAGACTTCCCGCACAAAGCTGTGTTTTGGGATTCAGGCACACAGACAAACGGCTTTTTCACAATAAAGCCTTTTTCCCCTGCTAATGAGTGATGACTTTTGCTGGTGGGAATTCCCTGGAATGAGACACGACGGTGTGCCAGAAAGTCTGCTCAGAGGCCACGCAAAGAATAGGTCGATGGGAGACCTCCTAACGCAGTGTGAGTCTAGCTAGCAGGCACAAGTTGAGATAGGTGTGATTGGGCCAGGCACGGCCAGTCATTGTTAAGGACCCAAACATTTGGGTTTCTACTTCTATGGGCTTGTTCTTGAAGATGAATTTTATAAACATGCTTACCTGCTTTTTAACCAAGATGCTCAGATTTCTTTTGCTCGTGCAAAATGGATAATATTTAGCATTTCTCTTTCTCTCTCTCTCCTCCCTCCATCCATGTCCATCTCTCTCTCTCTCCATCCATCTCTCTCTCTCTCTCTCTCTATCCATCCATCCATCCATCCATCTATCCATCTATCCATCTCTCTCCCTCTATCTCTGTCTCGCTCATCTCGCTCTCATCTCTCTATCTCTATCTGTTTCTTTCTGTCTCTCTCCCCCCTATCTATCTATCTATCTATCTATCTATCTATCTATCTATCTATCTATCTATCATCTATCTACCTACCTACCTACCTACCTACCTACCTACCTACCTACCTACCTACCTACCTACCTATCTATGTATCTATCTATCTAACCTATCTATTTCTATCTCTCCATCTCTATCTCTGTGTGTGTGTCTCTCTCTCTCACATCTCTCTCTCATCTCTCTATCTCTATCTGTTTCTTTCTGTCTCTCTCCCTCTATCTATCTATCTATCTATCTATCTATCTATCTATCTATCTATCTATCCATCCTATCTATTTCTATCTCTCCATCTCTATCTCTCTCTGTGTGTGTCTCTCTCATCTCTCTATCTCTATCTGTTTTTTTCTGTCTCTCTCTCTTCCCCTCTGTCTCTATCTATCTGTCTCTGTCTGTCTGTCTGTCTGTCTGTCTGTCTGTCTGTCTCTCTCTCTCTCTCTCTCTCTCACACACACACACACTTAATGACTGTCATGATTTATTACCATAATTCTGGGCCCAGATGTTTGTAAGTTAAGGGCTACCTGTATATTTCATATATAGAACTACACACACAAACGACCTGTGGAACGACCTCCCCGTCGAGATCCGCACCCTCACCACCATCCAGACCTTCCGCACAGCCCTCAAGACCTGGCTCTCCCATCAGGTCTGGGGATAGGTTCCCAATTTACCCGCCCGAGTGTTGACTGTTGAATGCAAGTTGTGTTTTTATTATTTTCTTTCTTTTGTTCACATATTGTTTGTCTTTGATAGTGCACCCCCTTCCCTTTGATTGTAAGCCGCCCTGAGTCCCCTCAGGGAAAAGGGCGCCTATAAATCTTAATAAATGACTAAAAATGACTAAATGACAAACACAAATATATAAATACAGTTATAAGATCTATTTATATAAGTATTATAACCATACCCCAAAATACGGAAAGGAAGTAAGACAAGGAGGAATTCTCAACTCGGGTTGATGAGGGAGGATGACCGCAGGG
>NC_045553.1:9786378-9941378 GCF_009769535.1 Thamnophis elegans
GAATATAAATCCTTCCATTCCCCACTATTCTGTCAGAACTGAAGAAGCTTCTTGGATGAGAAGTGAAACCTCTTCAAAAGAAAAAAAACAAGAAAACCCAGTTGCCTGCACAATAGCAATAGCAGTTAGACTTATATACCGCTTCATAGGGCTTTCAGCCCTCTCTAAGCGGTTTACAGAGTCAGCATATCGCCCCCACAGTCTGGGTCCTCATTTCACCCACCTCGGAAGGATGGAAGGCTGAGTCAACCTTGAGCCGGTGAGATATGAACCGCTGAACTGCAGATAACAGTCAGCTGAAGTGGCCTGCAGTACTGCACCCTACCACTGCACCACCTGCAGCTTAGTTTAAAAGATACAGCTGGCACCAACAACCAACCTATGGAAGGAAGAGAGAGAGAGAGAGAAAAAGAAATTGAAAATCAAATTAAGTTGGCGCCTGCGGTCAGAATTGGAACGATGGACTTCTTTCTTTTTCAAACAGTTTTTATTAAATTTCAGAAAGGGATCGGAGGCAACGGTCCAGGTAATCCTACTTGAGAGACCGCCTGCTGCCAATTACCTCCCACAGACCCATTAGATCTCACAGGGTTGGCCTCCTCCGGGTGCCATCTACCAGCCAATGCCACCTGGCTTTACCCGGGGGAGGGCCTTCTCTGTGGCAGCTCTGGCCCTCTGGAATGAACTCCCCACAGGGATTCGGACCCTCACCTCTCTCCAGGCCTTCCGAAAAGCCGTCAAAACCTGGCTTTGCCGGCAGGCCTGGGGGTGATGAGTTCCCTCCCCTCTCAACATGTATGGTTGTGCGACTGTTGTCTACTTTTATTATTTGTATTTTGTTTTTTTATGTTCCCCTTTTTCCCCCTTGAATTGTTCGCTGCCCTGAGTCCTCCCGGAGAAGGGCGGCATACAAATAATAAAATTCTAATTCTAATTTATGACCATAATTGAGCCCAAAATTTCCAATGCTAAGTAAGATAGTTGTTAAGTGAGGTCTACTATGAGGCACAGCAAAAAATCACTTAGTCACAAAGTCAGACTTAGAACAATGAATCAGTGGAACTCCTTGCCTCCAGAGGTTGTGGCTGCTCCATCACTGGAAGTTTTCAAAAATAGACTGGATAGCCATTTGACCGGATGGTATAAGGTCTCCTGCCTTGAGCAGGGGGTTGGACTAGAAGACCTCTGAGGCCCCATCCAGCCCTATGATTCTACATTCTTCCTCAGTTTGCCTGCCTTGGAAACCAAGATTATCTTAGCCCTTCAGTATCACCTCAAGCTATTTTCCAAAACACCCGAAGGCCAGACAAGGAATAAGGGATGGAAACTGACCAAGGAGAGATTCAACCTGGAAACAAGGAGGAATTTTCTGATTGTGAGAACAATCAACCCATGGAACAGAAACTGCCTTTGGAAGTTGTGGGAGCTTCATCATTGGAGGCTTTCAAGAAGAAACCGGACTGCCATCTGTCAGAAATGGTGTAGGGTCTCCTACTTGGGGGGGGGGGGGGTTGGACTAGATGACTTACAAAGTCCCTTCCAACTCTATTAATCTGAATCTAACTCAGTCGATCAAAGGCCTGGAGATTAAAACATATGACGAACGGTTGCAGGAACTGGGCATGGGAAGGACCGGGGAGACAGGAGAGCAGCCTTCCAATATTTGAGGGGCTGCCACAGAGAGTGGGGGGGGGGGGTCAAGCTATTCTCCAAAGCACCCGAAGGCCAGACAAGGAACAATGGATGGAAACTGAAGCAGGAGAGATTCAACCTGGAAATAAGGAGGCGTTTTTTGACAGTGAGAACAATTAACCCATGGAACGGAAGTTGCCTTCAGAAGTTATGGGAGCTTCATCACTGGCCTGCCATCTGTCAGAAACAGTTTAGGGTCTCCTATTTGGGCGGGGGGGGGGGGGTTGGACTAGATGACCTCCAAGGTCCCTTCCAACTCTGTTATTCTGTTATTATTCTGTTATTCAGAAGTTGTGGGAGCATCATCACTGGAAGCTTTCAAGAAGATACTGGGCTGCCATTTGTCAGAAACGGTTTAGGGTCTTCTGCTTGATCGGGGGGCTGGACTAGAAGACCTCCAAGGTCCCTTCCAACTCTGTTCATCTGTAAACCTCAAAGGCTGTTCTCTTGAAGACACTTCTGGTATCTCTCTCTTGCTTTGAGCAGTGGGTTGGACTAGAAGACCTCTTGAGGCTCCATCCAAGCAGCACAAAAAAGTCCTCTCTGAAAGCTATTTTCTCTCTCTCTTTCAATTCATAAACATTTTGAATACAGTGTATTGTCAGGGCATATCATTTACAAAAAACAACAACAAAGAAAGAACAAAAAGAAATATTAATACATATACCAATAACGATTATAATAGAATAATTTTTACTAGACTTGTCTTTATATCAGCTTGCTTGTAATTCTATTAATTATATGAGCTTGTTTGCAATTATAAACCATCTTTATATTTAATTCATACATAGCAGTAATCTTTCTTCATGTAATTTCTACCTCTTATCTCTAACCACTCGTAAAATCTATTCCATGTTAAGCACTATTCTGTGTCTCCTTTGTCCTTTATTTTTAATGTCCATCTCTGCACACCAATATTGGGCAAATACAATATTGCTGTTGTCAATACACGCAAAACTAAACATGTAGTCCAGGGGTGGGTTTCAACCGGTCCATGGCGGTCCGCGCGGACCGGTTGGTCGGTGAACCCGGAAGTAAGTAACTTCCGGGAACGCCGAAGGGCCCACCTGCCCGCCCGCGCTCCTCACTGGTCTTTGAAGGCTTCTGCGCTTCCACGCAGGCACATGGCACATACAGCGCCTGCGCAATTCTCCGCAAGCAGCTGGAGCATCACGCAGGCGCTAAGACGCATGTGTGAACTGCGCCCGTGCACGAGGACGCCGCCGGTCCCGTTCCAACAGTACCGGTTGGAACGGGATGAGCGACCCACCACTGATGTAGTCCCTATAACATAGATTTCTGGGATTATACCCAACAAAAGTTATTTCTGGTCTGAAACCTATTCTGGCGATCCAGAATTTCAGCAGTCAAATGGTTAAAAGGAGAAGGGAAAGAAAATCACATGGGATGCTAGAAGGACCCATTAAGAGCACACCCTAAAGGCAGATAAAAGGACCATCGAGGTCTGAAGCCTTGGGGCAAGCTGGAGCCTGTCGAAATAAATAATTAAAATAAAACTCCTCTCTTTTTCCTAAAGAGCGAAAGAAAACAAGAGAAATGCAGGAGAAAGAATTCCTTTTGCAAACAAAACATTTTTTTTTTAAAAAAAACCCTCCACGCAGCTCCCTTGGCAGCAGAAAACGGAGGCGAGGGGAAGCATCTTCGGATACAGTCCCATCTCCACCCCCCCACTCTCTCATGATGGACTACGGATGATTTGCAAGCAGGATTCCACACCCCTCAAACCCCCTTCCCAGAGATCTAACCCCACCCCACCCCCCACCCCTTTGCCAAAAGAAAAAAAAATGGAAGGAATGTGCCAAGACCGTGTGCCCAAAGTGACAGCTCCTCCAGAAGACAAATTTAAACGCGGGTGGCCAACTCGGCCGAGACAATGCCGATGTCATCGCTAATCCTTACAGGTACTAATAATGTAATTCCATTTCAGGGGAGGAGGAGGAGGAGGCGAGCATGATGTGCTCTCTCAAGGGAGGCTATGGGCTGTCATCCCTAGGGGGGTGGGTGGGGGAGGAATGTGCCTGCAGGTTATTTATCTGAAGCCATCCACGCGAAATGTTCAGCAGGCGTCCGATCAGCACAGAGCTAGTAAGGGACCTTGGAGGTCTTCTAGTCCAATCTCCTGGGGCACCAGGATGAGATTATACCTGGAGTCTGCAAGGGGAGCCTATCCTAGGAGGTTCACATGGAACCAGAATCAGACTAGAGCTGGAATCAGAGTAGAGTAGAGTAGAATGGAATAGAATAGAATAGAATAGAACAGAATAGAATAGCAATAGAGTAGAGTAGAGTAGAATAGAATAGAATGGAATAGAATAGCAATAGAGAGGAGAATAGAATAGAATAGCAATAGAGTAGAGTAGAATAGAACAGAATAGAAAAGCAGTAGAGGAGAGGAGAGGAGAGGAGAGTAGAATAGCAATAGAGTAGAGTAGAATAGAATGGAATGGAATAGAATAACAAGAGAGATGATAATAGAATAGCATAGCAGTAGAGTAGAGTAGAATAGAACAGAACGGAATAGAATAGCAATAGAGTTGAGTAGAATAGAATAAAATAGAATGGAATAGAATAGCAATAGAGAGGAGAATAGAATTGAATAGCAATAGAGTATAATAGAATAGAATAGAATAGCAATAGACTAGAGTAGAATACAATAGAATGGAATAGAATAGCAATAGAGAGGAGAATAGAATAGAATAGCAAGAGTAGAATAAAATAGAATAGAATAGAAAAGCAGTAGAGGAGAGGAGAGTAGAATAGAATAGCAATATAATAGAGTAGAGTAGAGTAGAATAGCAATAGAGTAGAATAGCAATAGAGTAGAATAGCAAGAGTAGAATAGAATAGCAATAGAATAGCAATAGAGGAGAGGAGAGTTGAATAAGGAAATAATAGAATAAAATAGAATAGAATAGAATGTAGAATAACAAGAGTTGGAAGAGGCTAAAACATATAAAGAACGATTGCTGGAACTGGGTATGTTTAGCCTAATGAATAGAAGGACTAGGCATGATAGCAGCCTTCCAATATTTGAGGGGCTGCCCCAAAGAAGAGGGAGTCAAGCTATTTTCCAACACACCTGATGGTAGAACAAGAAGCAACAGATGGAAACTAATCAAGGAGAGAAGCAACCTAGAACTAAGGAGAAATTTCCTGACAGTTAGAACAAATAATCAGTGGAAGAACTTGCCTCCAGAAGTTGTGAATGCTCCAACACCGGAAGTCTTTAAGAAGATGTTGGATAACCCTTTGTCTGAAGTGTAGGGTTTCCTGCCTGAGCAAGGGAGTTGGACTAGAAGACCTCCAAGGTCCCTTCCGCCTCTGTTATTCTGCTATGTCTATCATTCTCAGGCTCTATTTGACTATGATTGCAAATGCTGAGCCACAGCCGAAGGACACCTTCATATGACAAAACCTGGAGTAAGTCTCTCTCTTCTAGACAGCCCATTGATCAACATCAGCCAGGCCATTTGCAAGGCAATAATCCATACAGATTAAAAACAAAACGCCAAAGGAGGACTGAAAAAGGGGCGGGGGGAAGACCCCCTAAATGCAGACTCCCAGCGTCTCTCTCCCCCCCACTCACCCCCCCCCCCCCAATCGGTGGTTGACAAAGCACAGCGCTGCTACTGTACCCCTTCGGGCTTATTTTGACTAAGCTGAAGAATGCAAAGTATAAATAACAGGGAACTTCTACTATGACACTGTTACAACATGCAACAGAAGAGAAGGGGGCTGGAGCCCATTTTCAGAGAAATCTCTCAACGGCGTAAAACTATTTGTTCAGCTTTTTTGCAAACACACATAACAGGATGCCCAGCCTGATTTCTCTGGGATACACTAGGCCAGGGCCTCCAAGCTATTTTCAATTCAGAACAGAGCTGGAAGGGACCTTGGAGGTCTTCTAGTCCAGCCCCCTGCTCCAGCAGGAAAACCCATACCATTTCAGACAAGGGGCTGTCCAATCTCTTCTTAAAAGCCTCCAGTGATGGAGCATCCACACCTTCTGGAGGCCAGCTGTTCCACTGGTTCATTGTCCTCACTGTTAGGAAATCTCTCCTCAATTGCAGGTTGCTTCTCTCCTTGATTAGTTTCCATCCATTGTTTCTTGTCTTGTTTTCTGGAGAATAATTTGAGTCCTCTTCTTTGGTGCAGCCCCTCAAATACTAGATTACCTCAAATACTCTCATATGACCCCTAATTCTTCTGTTCTCTAGACTGGCCATGTCCAAATCCTGCAACGGTTCTTCATATGTTTTAGTTTCTAGGCCTTTAATCATCCTAGTTGCTCTTCTCTGCATTTTTTCCACAGCATCTTTTTTTTTTTGAGACCATAAACTGGATGAAGCATTCCAGGTATGGTCTTACTAAGGCAGGAGAGGGAGAAGGGGAGGGAGAGGAATGGGGAAAGGAATGAGCAAATAAAGTAAATGAGAAGGGAAGGAAATAGATGGGGAAGGGAGGGAAAGAGAAGGAAAGGGAAGGAAAGGAAGGAAATGAGAAGGGAAGGAAGTAAATGAGAAGTAAATGAGAAGGGAAGGGAAGTAAATAGATGGGGAAGGGAAGGGAAGGAAGGAAATGAGAAGGGAAGGGAAGTAGATGGGGAAGGGAAGGGAAGAAAGGAAGTATATGAGAAGGGAAGGGAAATAAATCAATGGGGAAAAGAAGGAAAGGAAGTAAATTCGAAGGGAAGGGAAGTAAAAAGATGGGGAAGGGAAGGAAATGAGAAGAGAAGGGAAGTAAAGAGATGGGAAAAGGAAGGAAGGAAAGAAAGTAAATGAGAAAGGAAGGGAAGTAAATAGATGGGAAAGGGAAGGAAAGGAAGGGAAGTAAATAGATGGAGAAGGGAGGGAAAGGAAGGAAATGAGAAAGGAAGGGAAGTAAATAGATGGGGAAGGGAAGGAAAGGAAAGAAATGAGAAGGGAAGGAAAGTAGATGGGGAAGGGAAGGGAAGAAAGTAAATGAGAAAGGAAGGGAAGTAAATAGATGGGAAAGGGAAGGAAAGGAAGGGAAGTAAATAGATGGGAAAGGGAAGGAAAGGAAGGGAAGTAAATAGATGGGGAAGGGAAGGAAATGAGAAGAGAAGGGAAGTAAAGAGATGGGAAAAGGAAGAAAAGAAAGTAAATGAGAAAGGAAGGGAAGTAAATAAATGGGTAAGGGGAGGAAAGGAAGTAAATTAGAAGGGAAGTAAATTAGTGGGGAAGGGAAGGAAGTAAATAGGAAGGGAAGGGAAGAAAGGAAGTAAATGAGAAGGGAGGGAAGCCCCATTCCTGCTTCATGCATTTAACCCAGCCAGGCTAGATGGATACTAAGGGTATTTTCCTCCATAATAGCAAAGATATCACCACATTGGAAGGAAGACTATTCACTAACACAAACTGTTGCTGCCCTCTCGTGGTCCACGCAAGTGCAACAAGCCTCACACACTCAAGAGTGCCTAGTGATACGACATCACAGGCTTTGGAGAAAGACGTGCCGCAAAGGATAATTCTAGTTAGCAGCCAAATATTAGATGAGGCAGCTCGAAGCAGCCTGCATAACAATGGCAATCACGTAAAATCCCCCCCCTGCCCAGACAGGGCTAGATAGAAAAGACGTACGTTTTTCCAGGGGATCTTTTAAGCCAGAAAATGTCGTCGCTTGTAATTCCCAACTCTTGAGCTCCTGCGACCTGAAAATAGGAAGAAACAGAATTATGGGGCTGGAAGGGACCTTGGAGGTCTTCTAGTCCAACCCTCTGTTCAAAGCGGATCTTGTTATCATCCCGGTCAAATGGTTGTCTGGTCTATTTTTGAAAACCTGCAGCAATTTGAAAGCATGTAAAAAAAATGGCCACATGACTATGGGGACGTCTTCGGACAGCGCTGGCTCTTTGGCTTTGAAACGGAGATGAGCACCGCCCCCTAGAGTCAGGAACGACTAGTGCAGGGGTCGGCAAACTTAAACACTCAAAGAGCCACTTGGACCCATTTCCCACAGAAAAGAAAACACCGGGAGCCACAAAGGTCCTAACCGGAAGCTCCCTGTTCAATTCTGGAGCTGACCGGAAGTTCAGTTCCCTCACCATAGAGTCTCCTCCTAGCGCGGCGAACTTTTTCCTCTACCTGTCATAACCGAAAGCCCTATCAATTGTGGAGACAACCAGAAACACCTCCCCTTGCCATCGTCTTCTCCTGGCGCAATGTGCTTCTCCCCCCTCACCCCCCACCGGAAGCTCCTCTCAAAATTGTGGTGCCAACCGGTGACGGAGCCGCAGCAGAGGGAGGAAAGAGCCACATGCGGCTCCAGAGTCGCAGTTTGCTGACTCCTGGAGTAGGACATACGTGTGAGAGGAACCTTTACCTTTACATTAATGATACTGTTTTTTTAACCTCCAATCCTTCCATCTAACTATTACTTTATATAAAAGGAGTCCAGACATCAGGGGAGAAGTCCTTCTGTAAATCAAACTTTCACGACAGATCAGCCAAAAAGCTGCCCGGAAGTTAACTCATGTTAATGCCAAGTATTAAAGAAACTTAAGGTTACCTCTGTGGGGTATCTTGGTCTGCCACCAGTAGCAAGAACTATGTGATCTGCCGTGAGCAGCGTCTAGGAATAATTAAAGAGAAAAGAAAAAACAGGAAGAAGAATTCAGACCAAGCATCTTTAGGCCATCCGGGGTCTTCATGTCACACTGGGAAAATATAGTTCTCTCCCAAAGTATAATATCATATCATGGCAATTATGGGTTACATAATGGCAATAGCACTTAGACTTCTATACCGCTTCACAGTGCTTTTACAGCCCTCTCTAAGCGGGTTACAGAGTCAGCCTCTTGCCCCCAACAATCTGGGTCCTCGTTTTACCCACCTCGGAAGGATGGAAGGCTGAGTCAACCTTGAGCACGTGTCGCAGAGCCAAAAATCAGCAGGCTGGTGGGAGGCGTGCAGACATGCGCGATGGAGAGATCTGGGTGACAGCTCGCATGCCCGCAGAGAGGGCTCTGCGTACCACCTGTGGCACATGCGCCATAGGTTCATCACGGGGTTAGAGACTTCTTACCTCCTTGTTTCCTTTTGCTACCCCACGGATGGTGTGGGCATCCACAAAGCTCCCTTTCAGATTGAAGTATTTCACCTTTCTGGAGGAGGAGATGAAAGAAGAGATAAAGGAGAATGGAAGAGGAAGAATGGGAGAAAAAAGAGGAGGAAGTGGAAGAAAGGATAGATGAGATGGAGGAGGAGATGAAAGAAGAGATAAAGGAGAATGGAGGAGGAAAAATAGGAGAAAAGAGGAGGAAGTGGAAGAAGGGATAGATGAGATGGAGAAGGAGATGAAAGAAGAGATAAAGGAGAATGGAGGAGGAAAAATAGGAGAAAAGAGGAGGAAGTGGAAGAAGGGATAGATGAGATGGAGAAGGAGATGAAAGAAGAGATAAAGGAGAATGGAGGAGGAAGAATAGGAGAAAAGAGAGGAGGAAGTGGAAGAAGGGATAGATGAGATGGAGAAGATGAAAGAAGAGATAAAGGAGAATGGAGGAGGAAGAATAGGAGAAAAGAGAGGAGGAAGTGGAAGAAGGGATAGATGAGATGGAGGAGAAGGAGGAAAAGAGTGGAGAAGCAGAAGGAAGAGAAGGAGGTGAAGGAGGAGGAGGAGATGGAATGAGAAGGAGAAAGAATAGGAGAAGAGTGGAGCAGCAGAAGGAAAAGGAGGAAAAGGAAGAAAGGGTAGAGGAGGAGGAGGAAGAATAGGAGAAGAGAAAGGCGGAGGAAGGGGCAGATGAGATGGAGGAGGAGGAATAGGAGAAAAGTGGAGAAGGAGGAGAAAGAGAAAATGGAAAAAGGGATAGCGAAGGAAGAGGAATAAGAAGAGGGTGGGGAAGGAGGAGGAAAAGGGGAAGGAGAACATGGAAGAAGAGACGGAGGAAGAGGATGAGATAGGGGGGAGAAAGAGGAAATGAGAAGGAGGAGGAAAACGAGAAGATAAATGCAGTAAGAGCAGTAGTAATAATAGATATAAGTCCACTCAACTCCTATATCAAATTCCTTTGCAAGCCAGTTACATCACCTTCTCTGCGTTTTACTCTCAATTAAGCATTTGATGAAAGGATCTGGGAAAGGCAGATTTTACTTCCCTTGTTTAATTATATCAAAGCTTCCTCAGGGGATGTAAGCTGTTCCAAGTTAAGCTGCCTTTTGCCATTGACTGGTGGGGATTGTGTCAATGCCGATGCTATTCAGATGTTTTTGGGACTGCACCCAAGGCGCCCATCACCCTGGGTGCTATCTTAGCTTCCTTTGCTACGATTACGATCATTGGGACATGATGAGAAATTAAGATAAACAAATGATTCTTTAAAAGAAACAAAACAGAGATAGAACTAAAACTACAAGTAAATCACGAGAAACTAAGATCCGCAATAGTAGACTTAGAATGAATGAGCTGGAAGGGACCTTGGAGGTCTTCTAATCCAGCCTCCTGCTCAAGCAGGAGAACCAATACCAGGGGTCAGCAACCTGTGGCTCTGGAGCTGCACGTGGCTCTTTCATCCCTCTGCTGTGGCTCCCTGTTGCTCAAAATATGCATCACAATCATCAATCACCTGCTGGCATGCAATTTATTGAGTTTTTCGACCCCCAGTAGGCCAACCATGGATAAACCCCAAAAAAGAAACTTTTCAGAAGAAAACAGAATGTTTTTTTTAATTGAAAATTTTGAAAAAAAAAAAAAACTTTTACAAATATTTACTTCCCTCCCTCTACCCTCCCCACCCAAACCCCACCCTTCCCAACCTTCCCTCCCCCGACTTCCCAGAACCAATACAGGGTATAAATCTTTAACAAAAATATTCTAAAATAAACTTAAAAGTAAGAAGTTAATATCCTCTATCATTTGAGCTTTAACTCCTCTTTGCTAGGCTAACTCTAAACAGATTATGTCATTCCTTGTTGCCTCAGTCATAAGCTATCTGGAATTTCTTAGTCCCATATTTATTTCGAGTATAGTCAATCCATCTTCTCCACTCCAATTTATATCTCTCATTGGAATGGTCCTTGAGATATGCTGATACTTTAGCCATCTCTGCTAAGTTTGTTACTTTTAATGTCCATTCTTGAATAGTAGGCAAATCTTCCTTCTTCCAGTATTGCGCCACCAGCAGTCTTGCTGTGGTTATTAAATGCAAAATCAGGTTAGTCTCTATAACTGTACAATCAGTAATTATACCTAACAAAAATAGGAAGAAAACAGAATGTTTAATTCAGCTACATAGGCTAGTTCTGTGGCCGCTCAGGAAATAGTCAGGCACGGGAAGGGTTTTTGTGGCTCCCTGTGTTTTTTCTGTGGGAAACAGGTCCAAATGGCTCTTTTGAGTGTTTAGGTTGCCAACCCCTGACCTATACCATTTCAGATAAGTGACTGTCCGCTCTCTTTTTTAAAAAAAAGCTGAAACAAGTAAACGAGGATTTGGGTGTGCAAAATTACCAGAGGAAGCCAGGGGTCCCGAAGCAAGATACAACTGGGAAGAAACTGATCCTCTCATGGGTGAGAGAAAGCAATGTTCCCCTGAACCTTTTACTCCACGTTTACACTGACTTTTTCAAAAATTAAATCGAATGCTTGGAAGCACAGGAGAGAAAGAGGCACTTACTTATCTTGCAACTGTAATCTGTGTCCCCAGTTCAAGGATTTGACGTAGTTTTGAACTCCTTTGGACATCACAGACCTGGGGGGAGGGGGACAAAGACAGACAGAGAAAATGTAGAAATTGGGTGGATTTAAGGGATTTAAAACAGGGGTGAAATCCTCCCGGTTCAGCCAAATTGGTAGGGGCGATTATCCTTGGTTCTGTGAACTGGTAGTAAAAAAAAAATAGCTTCCAACAATTCCGTAGATCAGCGTTGAGCCACGTGATCGGCAGAAACTTTCCCCCCGCTTTTTAAACCGATGTGTGTTTGTGTGTGTTTAAAAACACAATTACTATATATGTATACTTTTTTTCTCTCTCTTTTTTTTTTAAAAAAGGAGGAAGATATATGTTAAAATTAAATATGTATATTGAAAAGGAATTATAAATACCATCAACATAAAATGGAGCTCGCTCAGAAGCTAAAATACACCAAGCAAATGAGATGGAGAGAGTGAAGTAGAGGAGAGAGGTAAAGGGAAGAAGAGAGGGATAGGAGAGAGGGGAAGAGGGGAAGAGGAGGAGAGAAAGAAGGAGTGGAAAGAGGGGAAGGAGAGAGGTAAGGGAAGAAGAGTGGGATAGGAGAGAGGGTAGGGGGGAAGAGGAAGAGAGAAAGGAGTGGAAAGGGGAGAGAGGCGAAGGAGAGAGGAAGGGGGAGAAGAGAAGGATGACAGAGGGAAGAAAGGAGGTACGGAGGAGGAGGAGGAGAGAGGGAGAAGAAGTGATGGACAAAGTATAAATATGGTGTATGGGGAGCAGAAGAGCCAATAATCATTTTGGGGAGTTGATGGTAAGATGAATTGATGTAAACATTTAATCATTAACCAGAATGCTGGCTGGGGAATTCTGGCAGTTGAAGTCCGGACATCTTCAAGTTGCCAAGGTTGGGAAATCCTGCAGTAGAAGACAATGACAACAGAGATGGTGAATCTTTTGGGCACCGAGTGCCCAAACCGGAACACGCGTGTGTGCATGCCGGCCATCTGGTCTTTGTGATTGCCAGAGCATTGGACACCCAAAGACCATCTGCCTGTGCCTGTTATTTGGCTGGTTGTGGGGCTGTTTTTCAGGGCCCCTTTCAGGCTGTTTATCGGGCTGTTTCCAGGCCTTTCTTCGGGCCATTTTCAGCCTGTTTTTTGGGGCCATTTTCAGTGCCGAAAAACAGGAGAAAAACAGTCGAGAAATGGCCCAGAAAACGCCCCATTTTGGGGGGCGTTTTTGGCTGTTTTCAGGCCGTTTGCCAATGTGTCGCTATCACGGTCCTCCAGCCTTTCTTTTCTAGGCTCTTTTGAAGGGCTTATGCACAGGTAAGTTGCAAAAAACACACAGTAGAGTTGTCTTATACCAGTCGTGACTGATACGGTGGGGTACGTTCCAGCCATAATGTTGAGCATCTCGGACCGAATGTCCCAGGAGAGCCGCTTGGTGCATCAACTTCTTCGGAATGCAACCCACGTTCACACACGTCCCACCAAGCCCCCATTTGGTTCCTGGAGAAGACAAAAAGCCACACCCTCATTCATTGGGGGAACCTCTTCGCACGTCCTGAGCAATGTCCCATTACTGTTCTAACCGAGGCTTCCCGAGAGCACAAAGCAAACTCCTGGTCCCGACAAAAACCCCTTTTATGAATTGACTGTGAGTTCTGCTCATTCACATCCAGCAAAGTCTTTCGAGGGAGGATTTACAGTCACAGACCTTCTCTGGCTTGGAGAGCTGCCAAGCCGAGATCTGCAAAACTTGGCAAGGAGCCTTGGAGAGTCATGAACCAATGAAGCGAACTAATTGTCTCCTGCAAACTCCACTCCACTTTTGCTCCTCTTCTATTTCCTCTGGGAGGGGCCATTCATCATCCACCTATGGCCTCACTCCCAAGTCGACCTGTTTTCTTTAGCTGTTCCCTTCGTCTGGCAACTCACAGTCTTTCAAGGTAGTTCATAATTATTGACCTTTATCAGGCTTGGAGAGTGGACAGGCCAATATTGGCCGCTATACTTGGCAAGAATGCAGGCATGAACTAATGATCTCCTGCAAACTCCACTCCCCTTGCACTCCTCTTTTATTTCCTCTGGGAGGGGCCATTCATTGTCCACCTGTGGCCTTATTCCCAAGCCAACCCCTGTTCTTTAGCTGTTCCCTTCGTCTGGCAGCTCTGCGCATGCACACACTGGGAACAGGCTCCAGCTGTTCTTCTGCCTCACTGATGTCTGACTCCGAAGGCAGCTGATAACTGTCAGATGGCCCTGGCCCCCGCAGAGCCCTCCTCCGAGCCTTCCCCAGACTCCAGGACTGGCCCATGTTCTCCCCAACCTCCTCACTGTCTGAATCTGCTGCCAGCTCCATTTGCTGCTGGTGGGCTATACCATTTACATCCAACTATGCTGTCTCTTGCATTTATGAACTTCGAGAAGCAAGCAAAGTCAAGGGGGAAACCCGGTTCACTTAACAACTGTGTTGCTAACTTCGCCACCGCAATGATTCACTTCCTCTAGGCTTGATTACTGCAATGCGCTTTACATGGGGCTGCCCTTGAAGAGTGTTCGGAGACTACAGTTGGTCCAGAATGCGGCCACGCGAGCGATATCGGGTGTACCTAGATACACCCATGTTACACCTATCCTCCGCGAGCTGCACTGGCTTCCCATTGGTCTCCGGACGCGCTTCAAGGTGCTGGTTATGACCTTTAAAGCCCTACATGGCTTGGGACCTGGATATCTGGGGGACCACCTCCTGCCACATACCTCCCAACGACCCATAAAATCTCACAGGCTGGGCCTCCTCCGGGTGCCGTCACAATGCCGGTTGACCACCACTCGGGGGAGGTCTTTCTCTGTAGCTGCTCCAGCCCTGTGGAATGATCTCCCCGCAGAGATCCGGACCCTTCCCACTCTCTCGGCCTTCCGTAAGGCCACTAAAACCTGACTGTTCCGGCAGGCCTGGGGCTGTTGACCCCAAAATACGGTCCAGCCCCATCTAGAACTGAGTGCATGGTGTGTTGTTTTTAAATCTATCTTTTCTTTTCCTTATATTTCTGTTTTGATTTTATTCTGTATTGTCAGCCGCCCGGAGTCCTGCGGGATTGGGCGGCATATAAATGTTATTAATTTCAAATTCAAAATTCAAACTTAACAAATGCAACAAGAAAAGTCTTAAAATGGGGTTTTAATGTTTTCAAATTGGGTTTTTATTTATTAATTTATTTATTTATTAATTTTGTATGCCGCCCACTCTCGGAAATTTTCAAGCAAAACTCACTTAACAAATTTTTCACTGAGCAACAGAAATTTTAAGCTCAACTGTGATCATAAGTGGAGCCCTATCTATACCTACATCACTCTAAATCGGAGGCATCCCACCTTGAGTAACTTTTCAGATTTGTGGACTTCAATTCCCACAATTCCCCCAGCCAGCCTTAGACATTTCAAGTCACAACAAGGACAGATTCGTTCGCTTGCTTCTTACCTCTTGGGGAAGGATCCACATAATCCAGGACAGCTACCTTTTTTCCAAACTGGGCAGCTTAAACGAAGAGAAATCAAAGTTACAGGTGTGTTTGAAGAAAGGGATACAGTCATAGCGATGCTCTTCAAACTGGCCCAAAGACAATTGAAGCTGTACATAAGCATCTTCTATTTGTTGCGTCCCCCAAATTCTCTTGTCGAGGGGCGGTTTCCAACATTTTTTTTTTTGCAATTTGATCTATTTGCTATTAACCAGTAGGAGGCAGTGTGGTAACGCTTTGGGCCTTGCGTTCCCATGCACAAGAATAAAAACTGGTCCCACAGTGCCTCTAGTGGTTAGCAGCAAATGTAACAATTCTGGGAGACCAACCAGTTTGCCAAAGTAGCAACAACACGCTTTAATGTTGGACGGTGTAATAACAGGAAAACAGTCCGAGTTTCACTCCACCCCATGGCATTACGCTAAAACAGTCAGCGATGTCACCATAGGAATGATAAGCAACAGCATGTTCTTGTTGCAGAAAATGACAGGCTTTAGACTTCTCAGGATACAGGAAAAGTTTATTTGGCAGCCAGGTTCAGAAAGCTAGCCCATGGCTAGCATTGCAAGTTCTGAACAACCTTCATTATCGAAGCACGCGTTCTTATACATTCTCAAAGGCAGCGTAATACGGAAACATTTAACTCATTTCTTAGTGGTTACCTTGAAGAGAAAGCCTTATAAGGAGACGGGGGTCTTACTTCTCCTTTTGCTATGGAGTATGTGTCATTAACGAACTTTAATTGAATCTTGGATTTTTGACATAGGTTTTGACATAGGGACATCTTGTGGTTAGGGACTTGCTTCCTGTTCTTTTGCAAGTTCCGACTCTGTCTATGTGGCTTTTAATATAGAGGTAAAGGGGCCCTAAGAGGCTGTCCAGCCTGATCCAGTAGGTTTCACACTTAATGTCCAAATCTCACTTTACGTCCTGCTTTATTCTGATCTCGGCTTCTCCAAAAAGCATGAAGAAGAGTCCTGGTTGCGACAAAATCCCTTTTATTAAACGAATGTGAATTCCTCTCATTCCCATTCAGCCAAGGCCTGGCAAAGTCTTTCAAAGGAATATTTATGAGCACAGACCTTATCTAGCTTGGAAAGCTGCCCTGTCAATATTTTCCAAACGTAGGGCTGTGGAAGGAAAGGCTGGGCACAGAGTCTCTGAGATTCACGGACAGATCTTCACACTCCTGAAACGAATGAACGAACGAATTGTTTCCTGCAAAAGCCCCCTCCCCTTTCGTTCCTCTTTTATTTCCTTTGGGAGGGGCCATTCACCGTCCACCTGTGGCTTTACTCTCACGTCAACCCTGATTTCTTAATAGTTCTTTTCTTCTGGTAGCTCTGCGCATGCGCACACTGGGAAGAGGCTCCAACTGTTCCTCTGCCTCACTGATGTCTGACTCTGAAGGCAGCTGATAACTGTCGGATGGCCCTGGCCCCCTTTCTGCTTCTGATGCAGAGCCCTCATCAGAGCCTTCCCCACCCTCCAGGAGTGGCCCAGGTTCCTCCCCAACCTCCTCACTGTCTGACTCTGCTGCCAGCTCTGCTGGCCACTGGGGGGCCACAACACAGCGTAGCCGATAGCTCAAGAGAGACCCTCCCTAGTTTCTTGGCCTGTAAAGGAGACAGCTGTAATGGTCCAAAGATGCTTGAGAGAGATTCTTGGCAAAGAGATGCTGTCAAGGGAATTACTCAGATAAGGGACTGCTTAGCTCACAGCTGGATAAAAATGGAGAAAAATGCTCAGAAGGGACCCTCCCTACTTTCTCAAGCGGTAGAGGAGATGGGGAAGAATTGTCCTTTGAGACTTGCAAGATTTTGCAAACAAACGAAGAAGTAAAATTAACTTCTCTAGTTATATTTCCTATCTAAGCATAGGAAGTTAGCACCCACCCCTCACCTAGAAGAATGAAATACCCTGGGAAATATTGAAAAGGCGGAATATTATATTTTCCCTGGATAAGAAATGGAAAACGTGTTTTTAGGCAGGAAACAGACTCATTTTTAATAGCACTACCTTTCTCAATGGGCCAGTAGGGGCCCTGAGCTACTCTACATAACAAAGGTGGGAGTGGCCGTCCACAGGAATTTACCACATGGCATCTGGGAAGAAGTAATGCTCAACCAAACTTGGACTCAAAACACAGCCTAGAGAGTTGCCCCTGCAGGGCCCCAGGGAGTCTGACAACCCATCAGAATACGAGATGAAGATCAAAATAAATTTTCCAAACAAACAAGTCAAATGAACTTCTCTAAGTTATATTTCCCACCTAAGGATGACAATTCCGCACCACAAATCCCATCTACGAACCTTCTTTAGCGCAAGCCAAGCCACCAGAGCCTCCTCCGATAACAAGAAGGTCATATTCATTCTTCCCTGTTTAAAAGAAAGAAAACGTTTCAAAACGGTAGATATTATTCAATGTCACCTTCAGATGGAAGTCCGTGAAGTCCACAGTAAGGGAAATGAATTGTCACATCATAAACTTATTTCTGCATTTTTAAGGCAACAGTATTCCAGAGAGAAGGATAATAGGGAAGAGCTTTAAAACATCTATCTATCTATCTATCTATCTATCTATCTATCTATCTATCTATCTATCTATCTATCTATCTATCATCTATCTTATCTATCTATCATCTATCTGTCTATCATCTATCTATCTAATGCAGTGATGGCGAACCTATGACACGCGTGTCAGTGCTGACACGCGTAGCCATTTCGGGTGACACGCACATGCTCCCCAAACTTGTTTCAGCGGCAGCTCTCAGCCTGGGCGGCAGCGTCACGCAGGCTGTGGAAGGAGGAGGAGGAGGAGGAGGAGGAGGGAACCAACCAAAGAGAGGCTTTTACCGGGTCTGCGCCCCACAGCCAGGATCGTCCTGGCGCCTCAAGCCGCGTTTCTTCCTGCAAAGCCCTTCGGGCAACCCGAGAGTTCCGCTTGACGCCAGAAGGGCTTTGCAGGAAGAAACGCGGCTTGAGGCGCCAGGACGGTCCTGGCTGTGGGGCGCAGACTCGGTAAAAGCCTCTCTTTGGTTGGTTCCCTCCTCCTCCTCCTCCTCCCCCTCCTTCCACAGCCTGTGTGACGCTGCCGCCCAGGCTGAGAGCTGCCGCTGCCGCTGCTGCACAACTGAGGGAGGGAGAGGGAAAGCAGAGGTAGCCTCAAATTCCACCGTTGGGACAGGGGAAAGGGCTTGTCCCTCAAGAGTGGGGGGGGATAGAGGTGGGAAGAAGGGGCCCGGCCTGTCCCCAGCGCCCCCCACAGACGGATTACGGATCGAACGCTTCTCTCTCTGCAGCCTTTTTCTGCAAGTCCCAGCTACTCAGCGGGGCGTCATCATTTCCGGCGGGTTGCAGTTTTCCAGCTCAGATATCAGGATCCGCCGGGATTAAGTGGGAGAAAACGCCGCTGGCCGAGCGGAACAAACACATCCAAAGGTTAATCTTATTTTACGAAAACACAACTTCCAAAAGTCGATCGTGGCCTCCGTCAAGAAGCTCTTCCCCCACCCCCCACCCATTCTGGGGTCTTGGTGTCCCTCGGCTAAGATCCACCCCGGAAAGCAGAACGGGGGCAGCCCTCCTGTAATTCTGGCTGGGTTAAAGAGCAGGGATGGAGGAGCCATATCACACCTTCATTCAAAGGGTGGGGAGGGGGAGGACCAATAAAGTCCCCCCCTTGGGGTGTCTGAAGTCCCAGCTGAAGCAGCCGAAGGAAAAAGGATAAGCATCCGTCGCTGCCCAATGGCGCTTGGGGTAACCCCGCTGGGCAGAGCCAGTCGAGGCTCATCCTGCAAATGAGGGTTTCCTTTGGGGAGGGCCAGGTGGTTTCAAGCACCCCAAACAGCCAATCTCTCTCTCTCCGTCCCCCTTCCTTTGCTCCTGGGGCTGCAGAACTTTCCATGGGCTCAACAGTAATTGAGTAAAATTCTAAGCCACTGCAGTAGCTGCTTTTTGGTTTTATTTTTTTTTAAATATTTATCAGTCTCTCTTTTAGTTGAAGAGTTGAAGTCCACAAGGCTTAAAGCTGTCAGGTTTGAAGACCCCTGGGGTTTTTTTCCTAAAGGGTTAGGGGTGCAAGGTTCTTGTAACTTGACAGCTTTAAGACTTGCACGCTTCAATGCCAGAGTTTCTGAGCCAACATTTTGGTTGCTAAGCAGGACCGTTGGTAAGTGATACTGATAATAATATCAAGGGCAACATACGAAATCGACTGATGAACAAAGAAGTTACTAAGCAGCTATGTTAAATAATTTGTTTTTGGTTTATTAAATACAATTATATTGCAATTATATATTTTTGTAGTTTAAACTATAAATTGCGCAAAATTATGTTTTTGTCGAAGTGACACACAACGCGAGTTATGCTCGATTTTTTGCCGATTTTTGACACACCACGCCAAAAAGGTTGCCCATCACTGATCTAATGTATCATCTATCTATCTATCCATCCATCCATCATCTATCTATCTATGTTATCTATCTTATCTATCTCTATTTCTATCTATCTATCTATCTATCTATCTATCTATCTATCTATCTATCCATCTATCTATCTATCATCTATCTATCATCTATCTATCTATCATCTATCTATCTTTCTTTCTATCATCTATCTATCATCCATCTTATCTATCTATCTTATCTATCTTACCTATCTATCTATCTTACCTATCTATCTATCTATCTATCTATCTATCTATCTATCTATCTATCTATCTATCTTTCTATCATCTATTTATCTATCTATCTCATCTGATATCTATTTTATCTATCTGTCTGTCTGTCTGTCTATCTATCTATCTATCTATCATCTATCTATCTATCTATCTATCTATCTCATCTGATATCTAATCTATCTATCTATCTATCTATCTATCTATCTATCTATCTATCTATCTATCATCTATCTATCTATCTATCTATCTATCTATCTATCTATCTATCTCTATCATCTACCTATCAACTATCTTTCCATCTATCTATTTATACACAAACACACACAGAAAAATGTGATTATAGCTAAAAAAAATCCCCAGCAACCAGCGTGAATTAAATCTTATTTAACTTTAGAGTTTTCCTAAATTCTTCACTTTTAAAGTGGTAGTCAGAGCCATCTTCCCCGCTTTAAAATGCCCCAGATCTTCAGAAAGCCCTATTTCACTTTTTTAACTGTTTTGCTCTAATAATTCTGATCCCAAACAATTCTGGGTTTCTTTCATTATCATCTCTGAAAGGGTGGAAGTCTGCCAAACACCTTTTGCTCTTCTTCCTTTTGGCATATCTAAAACATCAGGCCGAACAAATGAGAGAAGAGAGATAAGTCACACAAATATTTATTGTTTCAGCCTGTGAATCCCAACTCTGTTGCAAGAGCAGAAAGCGTCACACCCTCTAGCCAGCAGGAATGGATAGAGAAACCAGAAGAAATCACAGCCCCTCTGTGTCCACATTTTGATCACATGACTGCTGGCATACGACAATGGTCAGAAGTGCGAGGACCCCCTGTAAGTCACTTTTTTCAGAGCCCTTGTAACTTCAAACACTCACTAAATGAATAATTGTAAGTCAAGGATTCCCTCCATTCGTGGTGTCAGGGTTCCAAATAACACCCAAGATTAAATCAGAGTCCAAGGCAAAGTATTGCTCAAAGTCCCAATTTATGAAGAAAGCCATGTTGGCACATCTGGGGAAACCAGAATCTGAAAGCTTCCCCACCCAGTTGAAAGTTCAAGATATTTTCCCCACACCCACAAGTCCATCACATGGTCAAATCTCAAAGGGGGAGAGAAAGAAGGACTGGAAAGAGGAGAGAGGAGAAGGAGAGAGGTAAGGGAAGAAGAGAGGGATAGGAGAGAGGGCGGGGTGGGGAAGAAAGAATGAGTGGAAAGGGGAGGTAGGAGAAGGAGAGAGGAAAGGGAAGTAAAGGACGATGGAGGGAAGAAAGGAGGTAGGGAGGAGGAGGAGAGAGAGAGAAGAAGTGATGGACAAAGTACAAATACGGTGTATGGAGAGCAGAAGAGCCAATAATTGCTTTGGGGAGTTGATGGTAAGATGAATTGATGTAAATATTTAATAATATAATACGATGTTGGTTATGTAATAGTATACATGTGGTTATTTGTTATGAAAATGAAAAAAATAAAAAAAAACTTTATATATTTAAAAAAACAACTATGGCAAGAAAGGTCATACAATGGGGCAAATCTCACTTAACAAATGTCTCGCTTAGCAACAGAAATGTTGGGCTCGACTGGGGTCGTACGTCAAAGGACTTCCTTGTACTTATTTGGGGTGGGGGTGGGGGAACTGAAAAGCTGTGGTCTCCTCATCTGCCCACCGGGAGAACCATCCCAAAGATCAACGAGTATTTATAAACATGAGGTCCCCATTCTGGTGTCTGAGCTATATAATCTTAATTATTAACTGCAATCCGGCCTCCGCATTGCCTGCATTCCACACTGCGAGGTTGGAGACCATCCAGTTCCCACCCATTTGTCCCCATCATCGTGTTTCTGGACAGCTGCCCGACTTGCTCAACAAACCGAAAACGTCCTGACAGAAGTCAACAAGGGAAGATTTTTCGGTCTGTCGAAGCCCTGAGGTGCCCTGCCGAGAACTAGAAACTGGTCCTTTCCCGCTAGGCTCTTCAACCAGGCGAGGAGAAGGTAAGGAACCTTGCGGAAGGTTCAGCATTCCAGATCCCACGTTAATCGGTCGGCAGGAAGCACGGTTTGAGGCCAGAAGGGTTGACGATCTACAGCAGCGGCCACCCAATTTGTAGGAACCGTGGAGAAAGGTTTTTCCACGGACCGGAGGGGACGTGGTATTTCACACTGCCTGCATCCCATGGATGGGGCCTTGTTTGTCTGCATGGACCGGTTTTTGGTATTCCACAGAATCAGTGGTTGGGGAATCTAAGCTTAGAGCCGTGATGGAGAACCTATGACACAGATGTCACAGGCGGCATGCGGAGACACTCTCTGTGGGCATATGAGCTGTCGCCTCAGTTCAATTCCACTGTGCATGTGCGTGTCCTTCCCGCCGGCCAGCAGATGGCCAGGTCTCTGCCGCGCATGCGCAAGGGGGGCGGGGTACACGGAGGAGATGTATGTCCATGCGTGGGGAGGCAGGGGGTTGCACGGACGTGCAGGGTTGGTGGTGGCGCCACCCACACTCTGTTTTTGGTCCCAGGAGGCTTCAGGGAGGCCTGCTAGACCCAAAACAGGGTGCGGGGTGTGTGTGTGTCACAGGTACATGCATGGGGGAGGGTATGTACGCATGCACAGGGGTGGGGTACGGGGTTGGTGTCGTGTGTGCATTGCATTAGGGGTGTGGGCCCTAAAATAGAATAGAATAGAATATGGAATGGAATAGGAATAGAGTAGAATAAAATAGAATAAAAATATGAAAACATAGAATAAAATAGAATAAAATGGAATGGAATATGGAATGGAATAAGAATAGGAATAGAGTAGAATAGAATAGAAATATGAAAACATAGAATAGAACAGAATAAAATAGAATATGGAATGGAATGGGATAGGAATAGAGTAGAATAGAATAGAAATATGAAACATAGAATAGAATAGAATATGGAATGGATGGAATGGAACAGGAATAGGAGTTGAGTAGAGTAGAATAGAATATGGAATGGAACAGGAATAAAGTAGAGTATAATAGAATAAAGTAGAATAGAATAGTATATGGAATGGAATAGGAATAAGAATAGAGTAGAATAGAACAAGAATATGAAAACATAGAATAGAAGAATAGAAATATGAAAACATAGAACAGAATAGAATAAAATAGAATAGAATATGGAATGGAATAGGAATAGAGTAGAAGAGAAGAGAATAAAAATATGAAAACAGAATAGAAATATGAAAACATAGAATGGAATATGGAATGGAATAAGAATAGGAATAGAGTAGAATAGAATAGAAATATGAAAACAGAATAGAACAGAATAGAATAAAATAGAATAGAATATGGAATAGGAATAGAGTAGAATAGAATAAAAATATGAAAACAGAATAGAATAGAAATATGAAAACATAGAATAGAGTAGAATAGAATATGGAATGGGAATGGAATGGATGGAATGGAACAGGAATAGGAGTTTAGTAGAGTAGAATAGAATATGGAATGGAACAGGAATAAAGTAGTGTATAATAGAATAGAATATGGAATGGAATATGGAATGGAATAGGAATAAGAATAGAACAAGAATATGAAAACATAGAAGAATAGAAATATGAAAACATATAGAATAGAATAGAATCGGGAATGGGAATGGAGTGGATGTAATGGAACAGGAGCAGAGTAGAATAGAATAGAATATAGAACAGAATAGGATTGGAATAGGAATAGAATAACTTTATTGTCACTTTGCATGTACACGAATCGGCCTACATCAAAATATTTCGCTGCCTACAGCTCTCAAAGGGTCACCCCCTCCAATATACGCTACATAAACATGACAAAATAAATAAATACAAAATTATGCATTTGACCCACATACATTATATGACACAGAGAAACAACACAGTCTAGTTCGGATGTACACATGTACATGGTGAGAAAGACAAATCTTGCAAGTAACTGGAAATGCACAAGGTGCATGAAACAGGACTTCCAGTTACCTCCCTGGGTGCCAGCCTGTATTTCCCCGGAAGCCAGTACTGCAAAGCACCAAGTAGCCTTTTTGGGATCGTGACAAGTTCTGGGAAGCTTTGGCAACTTTTGAGCAAAAACAAACAAACACACAAACCCCAAGGCCGAGGAACAGAAATAAGGCTGAGCGTGCCTTTTGCAACTGGGGCTGGGGATTGCAATGCCCATCTCCCGCAGCCAGGCGTGCTGGCTTGTTCCCGCACCCCCAATGTGCCAAGGGCACCCCAAGAATCCACCCCACTTCGATTTTTATGGGCTCTTTTGCAAAGCAAAGGAAGGGAGGGAAAAACAAATAGGCATCAAAGCAGACTGGTTTTTTGCACCTCGTCTCTCCCTTTTGCGCCCCAACCTTTCTCCAGAAGAGGGAGAAAAAAAGGCTGCAGCGGGCAAGAATGCAACCGGTGCAGACTTGCCAGGCAAAGCTCGACCTGTTGAACCTCTGCCTGTGTGCAAGCACAAATGCCTTCTGCTAGCTCTGCTGGAAATGAGAGACCCCCTCCCTCCACCCCAGAAAGCCTCTTTCCCCCTCCCCAGCCCACCTACAAGCACCCCCCCCCCAATTTTGCTTTTGGGGGGGCTCTACCTGCTGAAAGAGCCCGCGCCGTACAGCGGAGCCAGGGTTCAACCCGGAAGCGCCCTTGCCAGAGCGCCGCCATATTGTACGGCAGCTCCACGCCTCGCCTCAGGACCCTGAAGGGCGCGCAGTCCTTTTTTAAAAAAGAAAGGAGACTAAAAGAAGTGCCTGACGGCTCCTCCCGGCGCCTGATAAATGACCGCTTTTTCCTCTCGCGGAGAAAGAGAAAGCGAGGCGGGGAGAGAAAGGGAGATCTCGCCCTCCTCCTCGTGGCTGGAAAAGCAGAGCTTTCCGAGCAAGGCGGGGCGAGATGAAAGACAGGCATTTGGATAGGCACCCATACCAGAGATGCTCATTTTGATCTGCGAGGCTGGGGATGGGGGGGAGGAGGAGGAGCCTCTGCTGCTCGCAGGGGCGTGGTATTTTTCCTCTGCATCTCATTAATATAGGTACAGTATTAATATTTATTATATTTACAATATGCATGCCTAATATAATCAAAATCTAAGCAATATGGGTCCTAGATTCTTATCTATTAATGCTGATCTGATTCTTGCATTCTAGTCTTTAATTTTGGACGTTGTTGCAGCCTTATGGGCTAGTTTTAAAAGATGTTTGGCCCTCCGTCCAAGAAGTCGAATGCATTGATCCGAAAAAAGATTGCAGATTCGTTTTCCGCCCCCTGGATCGCAGGCATCCAACTGGTGCAGTTTTCCTTGGCATCAATGCACTGGCTAGGGGGAAATTAAACTGGGCAGGAATCTTTCCATAGATCACACTGGAAAATAATTGACATTTTAAAGTTGCATGGGTTAAGATCTGCCGATGACGCTTTACTTCTCAACTTTTTTTTTGGGGGGGGGGATTTATTTAAAACTAGCTGATGACCCCGTGTTGCCCGGGTATTTATAGACGTAGAAGCATTTGTATGACAGGGGCCTTTCTTCCCCCTATCCATCGTCCCTGTCCTCTCCCTTCCCCCTCCCATGCGCTCCTCTTTCCTGCCCTGGCTACATTCTGGCACTTTTCCCCGAAGCGTTTGTCTGTCAGGAGGCCATTGAGAGGGAACTTTCTTCCCCCTAGTCCCGTGCCCATCATCCCTGCCCTCTCCCTTCCCCCCTCCCATGCGCTCCTTTTCCTGCCTCTCCCTTCTCCCTCCCATGACATTACAAACAATTGCTGCTCTAGGGCACCGCACCCGCTCTCCTTAACGGGCCAGGCATTCCAGAGTTATGCTGGAACACACACAAACCACACACAGCAGGGGTGTCTTACCGCCCCCCAACCCCAGTTTCTGTTTCCAGAGGGTAAGTCATTTGCGTCCCAAATTTGGTTGAAATTGCTCAAGGCGCTCCAATTCCAGTTATGCTGGAACATACATACATACATACATACATACATACATACATACAGCCTTTTTATATGGTTAAAAATGAAATAAAATAATTGAATTAAATTAAGATATTCAACTGTTTTATTAATAGGGATTCATCTGCTGAAAATTCAAAATAGACATCCCTGCAAGTATGGTTTTCCTGTCATTGCTGTCCATGTTATAGGAATAAGGGACCTGTTAAATGCTGACCTGTTAAAAATATAACGGAGATTTGACAGATGGAGAGAGAGGGAGGGAGGGAGGGAGGGAAGGAGGGAGAGAGAGAGAGAGAGAGAGAGAGGGGCTTTTTTTTTTTTTTGGTTTTGTTTACTGCAATTCTTAAAAGCTTGCTTGACAAGTATCACAACCCCAAAATTGGGGAAAAAAATGTAGCAGGCTAAAAGGAAGAATAAGTATCATTCAAGAAAGTTGTTACAGTGTGGTTATAAGGGGCTGTAACAGTGTGGTGTTGTTTTGGAATTCGGTGTTTTGCTTTTGCATGCTTGGTGCTTGATAAAATATTTTAAAATCCAGAAGTCTGGGGCCTGGCTAATAAACCTCCTAGGAATAATGTTGAGACAACATTCCGAAAGCAAAATGGACGATATTTTGTGGTGTGATGGGCACCTATGAGTATCAGAATAAAATTTTGGCTGGTGGTGAGATTCTAGAAAGAGTGCAGAGAAGAGCAACCAGGATGATGAGGGGACTGGAGGCTAAAACATACAATGAATGGTTGCAGGAACTGGGCATGGCTATTCTAGTGAAGAGAAGGACCAGGGGAGACATGATAGCAGTCTTCCAATATTTGAGGGGCTGCCACAGAGGGGAGAAGGATCAAGCTATTTTCCAAAGCACCTGAAGGCCAGACCAGGAATAATGGATGGAAACTGAATAAGGAAAGATTCAAATTGGAAATAAGGAGAATTTTTCTGACCATGAGAACAATCAACCCATGGAATAGAAGTTTCCTTTGGACGTTGTGGGAGCTTCATCCCTAAAGGCCTTCAAGAAGAGACTGGATTGCCATTTGTCATAAATGGTGTAGGGTCTCCTGCTTGGGCAGGAGGTTGGACTAGATGACCTCCAAGGTCCCTTCCAACTCTGTGGGAAGACTAGTTGATAGCTGTTGGGAAAATGATTCACCCCTAAATATAGGTAGGCCTCGACTTATAACAGTTCATTTAGTGACTGAAGTTACAACAGCACTGAAAAAAGTGACCCATCAACGTTTTTCACACTTACGACCATTGCAGCCTCCCCATGGTCACGTGATCAAAATTCTGAGGCTTGGCAATGGATTCACATTTATGACGGTTGACGTGTCCTGGAATCACGCAATCCCCTTTTGCGACCTTCGGACAAGCCAAAATCAAGCAGGAAGCCAGATTCATTTCACAACCTGAACAACAACGGCAATTAATCACTTAGCAATGGTGGCAAGAAGGGTTTGTAAAATGAGGCGAAACTCACTTAACCACTGTCTCGCTTAGCGACAGACATGTCGGGCACGAGGATGCTGCAACGGTTGTATGTATGAAAAACGATCAGAAATCACTTTTTTCAGTGTAACTTCAAATGGTCACTAAATGAATCATCGTAAACCGAGGACTATCTGTAAAAGGTCTCCTACCTTAAGCTGGGGGTTGGACTAGAAGATCTCCGAGGTCCCTTCCCAGCCCTATGACCCTATGCAAATCTGTTTGGATTACAGGTAAATCTGTTGAAATCTTCTGAAACAACCGATATTTGCAGCCTGAGATGCTTGCTTTTCTCTGCTTCATCTTCAAGCTAGCTTAACAAGGTGAAATACTGTACGATCCCTGTTTACTGAAAAACGTGTAGCAGCTTTCAACACGTCAGCATTTAAAACTCTCCCGAGGGAGCCATAATTAGGGGATGTGCAGATGGCAAGTGCACCAATGATCTCCCCAGGGAAGACATAATTATGTTCTCAGAATAGATCCCTTGATCTTGGGGGCAGGGCGGGGGAAACCCTGATCCTAAGAAATCAGGTAGAGTAGAGAAAGATTTGGTCGGGAGCACAGCCCAATGTGGAATTGTTAGGAACACACAGATGAAAAAAAAACCCAAGCAGCGAAAATGTGTATGGTCTCTAGGTGGCAGCGCAAGGTTCAGTTTTCCGCGGGCTTGTGGCCCTCTAGTGTTGGCTTGGTAGATTTGCAGCTTATTTGTGGTAGTCCTAATACCAGAATGTATCTCTGGAGTGGCTCCATCTTAGATAGGTTAACAGAGTTGGAAGGGACCTTGTATGTCATCTAGTCCACCACCACCCCTGGCCCAAACAGGAGACCCTACACAATTTCTGACAGATGCCAGTCCAGTCTCTTCTTGAAAGCCTCCACTGATGAAGCTCCCATAACTTCTGAAGGCAACTTCTGTTCCATGGGTTGATTGTTCTCACAGTCAGAAAATGTCTCCTTATTTCCAGTTTGAATGTCTCCTTGTTCAGTTTCCATCCATTATTCCTTCTCTGGCCTTCGGGTGCTTTGGAGGATAGCTTGACCCCCCCCTCTCTCTGGCAGCCTCTCAAATATTGGAAGGCTGCTATCCTGTCTCCTCTGGTCCTTCTCTTCACTAGACTAGCCATGCCCAGTTCCTGCAACCATTCATTGTATGTTTTAGCCTCCAGTCCTCTCATCATCGTGGTTGCTCTTCTCTGCACTTTTTCTAGAGTCTCAACATCTTTTTTTATAGTGTGGTGATCAAAACTGGATGCAGTACTCTAAGTGTGGCCTTACTAAGGCTTTATAGAGTGGCATTAGTACCTCCCTTGATCTTGATTGTATCCCTCTATTAATGCATCTTAGGATTGCCTTGGCTGTTTTGGCTGCTGCTGCACACTGCAGGCTCCTTCCTTAGTTTTGGAGTGTTCTCCAGTAATCTAGTAAGGAGATCTGGAGATCTGCAGGTGAGCTGTTTCAAAGGAAGGGAGACGCCTTGGGGAAGGACCTGTTTGGGAGGTGCCTTCTGAGCTTCCGTGGGAAACAGGAGGTTGCTTTTGATGGTTCTTAAAGTATGCAGTGACTGGTTATAAGATAGGGGGATGTTTTTATCATTGGATAGAAAACAAATATAGACAAAAAGAAACAGAAAATTGTATAATTTGGAAAAGAAGGTAGAAGTATAAGGGGAAGAGTTGAATTAAAAGGCAATTGAAATGTCAAGGTAAAGGCAAGAGAAAGATAGATTTAAAAGGATGTAACTGTTAAATACAGTGACACAAAGATTGTACCCAGATGACACACCGCAAGATTAATGCTGTAATAAGAGCGTAAATATACATGACTGACTCCAAATTCTGGTATGTTGTTGGTGCGCAGCTCATCCCGGAGACCTTCGCCTCGATTTCAAAATCTTTCAAAATCTTTCTGCCCTGTTCAGTCCTTGCACCCAGGAGAAATTATCTACCGCATTCCCCCCAAAATAAGACAGGGTCTTATTTTCTTTTGACCCCCCCCCCGAAATAAGCGCTTGCCCTTATTTTCGGGGAAGTCTTATTATTTTTGAGGTGCAGGAGGCGGCGAGTGGGATCACCTCATGGCTGCTGCTGTGTTGCGCGTCGCTGGGCCTGGCTCTCTTTCTGCGGTGGCCATTAGCGGGACAGAAGGGGAGCAGTGGCCGGGGTTACCATTGGGTAAGGGCATTTGGGGTGCATGGGGCATGTTCCCCCTTCCCTGTCCCCCCCTTCTCCGTCCTCGCCTCACCTGGTGGTGTTTGCCCAGCAACCAAGAAGAGTATATGAGGGGGACTGGCTGCACATGCATTTAAATATTTTCAGAGAGGGCTTATTTTGGGGGGAAGGCTTATTTTAGTGCATGTGCTTAAAAGCCCAATTGTGTATATTATCTGGGGAGGTTTTATTTTTTGTGAAAACGGGGTATAATTTTTTCCTTTCTGCGAAACTAGTCCTGCCTGTTATGATAATAGCGCTGACTGTGAGAGAAAGGGGAAAAATATAAACAGCCCGTAGCATTTTCTCAAGGAATCCGACAGGTTTGAACACGCTTTCGTTGTATGTGTTTCTTCATGCGTGCATTGGATATTCTCGAGCTACAGAGATGTAATGTGGTGTAGAGGTGAGCATTCAACAGTTTCATGCTGTCTTTGTGAATTAGGCAAGGCTCTAGTCCCTATGATCGTGCTCGAAAAAATAGAAAAGCATTGGATGCCCGTCTCCAGGTGTGTGGACTTCAAATCCCAGAGTTCCACAACCTGCTGGGCCATGGGTAAGAGGTAATTCTAGGAATAGAAGTCCATTTAGATTGATTGATCAGAGAAAATCAATCAATCAATCAATCAATCAGAGAGCCAGTTTGGTCCAGTGATTAAGGCACCAGGCTAGAAGCCTGGTGATGATAACTTCTTAGTCCCACTTTAGATATGAAAGCTGCCTGGGTGATTTTGAGCTAATTACCAGGAGATGGTGAGTTCTAGTCCTGCATGAAAGCCAGCTGGGTGACAGTCCTGTGAGAGTCCCTCTCTCTTTGCCCAAACCTACCTTACAGGGTGGTTGTTGTGGGGGAAATAGGAGAAGATGTTCTGACCCAGGCTTCCCGAGAGCATGAAGCAAACTTCTTGTCTTGACAAAAACCCCTTTTATTAATTGATTCTGAATTCTGCTCATTCACATCCAGCAAAGTCTTTCAAGGGAGGATTTACAGTCACAGACCTTCTCTGGCTTGGAGAGCTGCCAGGCCGATCTCTGCAAAACTTGGCAAGGAGTCTCAGAGAGTCATGAACCAATGAAGCGAATGAATTGTCTCCTGCAAACTCCATTCCCCCTTCGCTCCTCTTTTATTTCCTCTGGGAGGGGCCATTCATCGTCCACCTGTGGACTTACTCCCAAGTCGACCCCTGTTCTTTAGCTATTCCCTTCGTCTGGCAACTCTGTGCATGCGCACACTGGGAACAGGCTCCAGCTGTTCTTCTGCCTCACTGATGTCTGACTCTGAAGGCAGCTGATAACTGCCATACGGCCGTGCCCCCCTTTCTGCCTCTGACACGGAGCCCTCATCAGAGCCTTCCCCAGACTCCAGGACTGGCCCATGTTCCTCCCCGACCTCCTCACTGTCCGAATCTGCTGCCAGCTGTGCTGGCAGGCCACAACAGGAAGCAAGCGTATTAGATATGTTCACCACATTGAATTAGTTAACATGCAAATAAAGGGGGGGGGTTGATCATAAATAAGTCCACCTCAGAGCACCTGTCTCTGCTTTGAGGGTTTCGGGCACATGGAGTCAGCTCTGAGCTGTGGTTAACGCACACCTGACCGAGCCCCGTAACCAAGGAACCAGCTCCCCGTCAGAAGAGACCGAGGAGTGAGTGCTGTGGAGCTGTTCAAGGTCGCACTAAGAAACAGGGCAGCACCAGTGCCAAGTGGAGGAGGGGAGGACAATCTGGGAGAGGAGGAGGAGGAGGAGGAGGAGGAGGAGGGGGAAGGGGGTCAAAGCAAATTGGGGCCCTCCCTCAACCCAGCCGCCTTCCAGGGATGTGATCCAGCGAGGAACCACACACAAGCCACGTTCCTCCCCGCTTGGCTCCACCAGGAAGAACTCGCCTTTCCACCAAGAGACGCTTCATCCTCCTCTCCTCATCCTTTTTGGAAAGGTACCCATTTTTTCCTCCCCCCCTCCTCTTCTGCAGCCCTCAGGTCTGAGGAGGGAGGGAAGGGGGGCTTTCTCCGTTGCAGTTGTGTGTCTGTGTGCGTTGCAACACGCAACACACACACACACACACGTATTTCTGAGGGCTGAAAAGAGCGAAGAAGAAAAAAGAAAGAAAGAAAGCTTTTGTCTCGCTTTGCTGCCCTGTTTATCACCCACGGGGGTGGGGGTGTGGGGAGAACTGGAGGAATTAAGAAGAGAGGCATTTCAGAATAGCAGATCTGGGAAGGGAGTTAGAGGGGGGCCGGAAGGGGGGGAGGTTAGAGGCAGAAATGCCACAAAAAAAGCGGAGTTTTAAATCATGGGCGCTGTGGTCTTCTGTACTGAGCTGCAAATCGGGGGGGGGGGGGGGGGGGAGACGGGAAGCGTTTTGCCCAAGAAAAGACGGAATATGCCAAGTTGGTTGGATGTTGGTAGAGACTTTAAAAAGAGCTGATTGGGGTCAATTTCGGGAAGTCATCCAATGTGGGGTGGGGGAACTCTCCCCTCTCTCTCCCCCTCACTCCCCTTCTCCCTCACTCTTTCTCCCTCTCTCTCTTTCTCTCTCCCTCTCTTTTTCTCCCTCTCTTTCCCTCTCCCCACTGACCCTCTCTCTCCCTCTCCCCCTCTTCCTCTCTCTGTTTTCCTGCCTCTTCCCCTCGCCCCTTCTCTCTCCCTCCCTATCTCCCTCTCTCTCTCTCTATCCCTCACTTTCTCCCTTTCTCTCTTTCCCTCTCTCTCCTCACTGTCCCCCCTCCCTCTTTCTCCCCCTCTTCCACTCTCTCTCTTCCTGCCTCTCCCCACTCTCCCCTTCTATCTCCCTCCCTATCTCCCTCCTTCTCCCTTCTCTCTTTCTCCCTCTCTCTCCCTTCTCTCTTCCTCCCTCCTCCTCCCTCTCTTCCTCCCTCTCTCTCTTTCCTCTCTCTTTTTGGAAGAAGGCAGGAGCTGAATGGCATGGCCTTGGTCCTTTGCGAAGGGCTCCTTGGCTGGGCTGAACGCTTCTGCTCTTCAAATGGTTTTAAGCTCCCTCCTGTTCTAGAGGTGCTCCTTTCTAGAGTTTCCCTTCTGGAAATAATGTTGTCTCCTTTTCAATGGTTTTAGCCCGATCTGTTTGTTTAAAAGATGCCGGTTACATAAATTGCACATTAAGGGGGTGGGGAGGGTTTGGAGGGAAGGATTTGCTTAAAAGAACAGGAAAGACGATAGGAAAGGTTATTTGAAGGGAGGGAGGGGGTATTTGTAGATAGGTAGGTAAGAAGGAAGGAAGGAAGGAAGGAAGGAAGGAAGGAAGGACGGAAGGAAGGAAAAGAAGGAAGGAAAAGAAGGAAGGAAAAGAAGGAAGGAAGATTTGCTTAGAAGAATAGGAAAGAAGGAAGAGTTATTTGAAGGGAATGAGGGAGAGATGGAAGGAAGGAAGAAAAGGAAGGAAAATTTGCTTAAAATAATAGGAAAGAAGGAGGAGTTATTTGAAGGGAACGAGGGAGAGGTGGAAGGAAGGAAGGAAAAGAAGGAAGGAAGGAAGGAAGATTTGCTTAGAAGAATAGGAAAGAAGGAAGGGTTATTTGAAGGGAATGAGGGAGAGGTGGAATGAGGAAAGAAAAGAAAGAAGGAAGGAAGGAAACTAGCAAGCAAGCTCATTTGCAGGTGAATTATTCTGCTCACCAGAATAGTGAAGCCTAACCGAACCTAATGGTGCTATTTTTTTCCCTCCAGATATTTAGACTATTTGCAGATTAGGAGGTTAAACGCATGACTCTTCCATACATGGTTGCAGAGAGTGGACTTGGTTCCCTTAATTTTTAATTCTTGCAACATAAGCAACATTTCGAAGCGAACATGCGTGACACCCGATCCTCCATTTGCGTCAGTTCCCCCCCTCCCCCTGTAATCAGATTAGGATAGTAAAAGAAAGAGATATACTCGGAAATTAGTTTCGCTGGATCAACTGAGACCTTTTCCCAAATAAGAGTATTTAGGGTTATGGCCTTAATTTCTCCTTTTTCCTGATATGCAGTTTTTAGTGGGGTGGGGAGACACACCTCCTATGTTTCATTTCAAGATATGGAGAAACCCACTTAAACATTCCTGAAAATGAGAGGAACATGACTAACGTTTTTTCTTGGGTCAGATAAGGTTAAGAGTCAAGTGGAACTCTGAGATTTGGTTTAAAAATCCTCCAGCTTCTTGGTTTAGTTTACAATCCTGACATTTCTTAAAGAGTTTTTTCCATTGACCCTACTTGCATTCTTCCAAGCATGGCTGGCTGAGGAATTCTGGGAGTTGAAATCCACCCATTTTAAAGATGCCAAGGTGGAGAAATAATTACTTAATCCGCCTGCATCGAGGGCACAGGAAATATTGAATACAAAAAAATGTGTTTTTGTGTGGATAAGGGATTTGGGGGTTCAAGGAGCATGTTGATTGATTAAGTGATTGATTGATTTGGGTGACTTTGGTAGGTGTTATGAAAAAAGGGAGGAGGGAGAGAGAGAGAAGGAAAGAAAAAGAGGGAAGAAAGAGAGTGAGGGAAAGAGAGGAAAAGAGGGGAAGAGGGGAAATAGAGAAAAGAGTGGGAGAAAGAAGGAGAGGGAGCGGAGAAGGAGAAAGAGAGAGTGGGAAGTAAGACAGAGGGAAAAGGAGAAAAAGAAAGAGTGGGTAAGAGGGAGATAGGGAAGGAAGAAAGTGAAAAGTGGGGAAATGAGGAAGAGGGGGTAGAGAGAGAGACAAACAAAAAGAGGGGGAAAGAGAGAGAAAGAGGAGGGAAGTAAGAGAGAAAGACGGAAAGAAGGGGAAGAGGGTAGGAAAGAAAAAGGGGGAAAGGGGGGGAAAGAGGGAGAAGGAAATAAAGAAAGTGGGGGAGAGAGAGGGGAAGAAGAGAGAGAAGGAAAGAAAGAAATAAAAGAGGGGAAAGAGAGAGAAAGATGAGGGAAGTAAGAGAAAGAAAGAGGGAAAGAGAGAAGGGGAAGAAAAAGAGAAAGAAGGGGGAAAGAGGAAAACGAGGGGGAAAGAGAAGGAAAGAGAGAGAGGGAGAAGAGAGAGAGAAGGAAAGAAAGAAAGAAAGGACAAAGAGAGAGAAAGAGGAGGGAAGTAAGAGAAAGAAAGAGTGAAAAAGGAACAAGAGAGAGAAAGTGACTGGGAAACAGAGAGCGAGAACTACATTTTAATTTGTGCACATTTGCAGATATTGACTTTCTGATAATCTTTAGCAAGGCAACACTCTGCAGGGGAAAAATAAATTAATTTTGCAAAGCTTTCTGCATAAAAAAAAAACACGGAAGTGCCGCTGTGAACTTTGTGTAGCCTGCCAGAATCTGCTGACATGGCAAAGTCCATCAGTTTAGTCAGAGAAACAAAAAAACCCCAAACAAACAAAAACTTTTCTGAAACGCTGGAAACCTTATATGGACTTTTTGCTGGAAGAAGGAAAAAAGAGAGGCAACGATTTATCGATAAAAAGATGTGGATTAAGGGAAGGGATGAAGAGCCTGTAATGATGTAAAAAAGATGCAGAGACTGTAGAAAGAGTGCAGAGAAGAGCAACCAAGAAGATTAGGGGACTGGAGGCTAAAGTATATAAAGAAAAGTTGCAGGAATTGGTATATGTCTAAATTAATGAAAAGAAGGACTAGGGGAGACATCATAGCAGTCTTCCAATATCTCAGGGGCTACCACAAAGAAGAGGGAGTCAAGCTATTCTCCAAAGCACCTGAGGGTGGAACAAGAAGCAATGGGTGGAAACTAATCAAGGAGAGAAGCAACTTAGAACTAAGGAGACATTTCCTGACAGTGAGAACAATTAATCAGTGGAACAGAAGTTGCCTCCAGAAGTTATGAATGCTCCAACACTAGAGGTTTTTAAGAAGAGATTAATTTGTCTGAAATGGTGTAGGGTTTCCTGTCTGAGCTGGGGGTTGGACTAGAAGGCCTCCGAGGTCCCTTTCAACTGTGTTATTCTATTCTATTCTATTCTGTTATTCTATTCTGCTGCCACAAAGAAGAGGGAGTCAAGCTATTCTCCAAAGCACCTGAGGGCAGGACAAGAAGCAATGGGTGGAAACTAATCAAGGAGAGAAGCAACCTAGAACTAAAGGAGAAATTTCCTGCACAAAGCCCATTGTGTGGTGAAGCCCACTCTGGGCAGGTAGCACGCCTCCCCAGTGCAGAATTGGGCCCCCACCTCTGTGTCCCCAGGGGAGAAGGGAGAAGGCGGATCCTCACTCCAGCCGCGATGCCAGCAGCAGCTGCTAGCTAGAGCTTCCACCGAAAACAACAACAGAGTAATCTGGGTTAGGGGAAAACAGCAGGGCTGGTACCCAAGGGAAAGAAATTAGGCTAGAGAAGAGAAAGCCTTAGCAACTCCGAGTGGGGACCTCCAAAACCAGCCACATCTAAGTCACAGGAGCCCAGCAATACAGGTAACCTCGTCTTACCACCGTTTGTTGAGTGATGGCCGTTGCGACAATGAAAAAAGTGACTTATTGTTCTAACCTCGGCTTCCCCAAAAAGCACAAAGCAGATTCCTGGTCCGGACAAAACCCCTTTTATTAAACAAATGTGAATTCCCCTCATTCACATTCAGCCAAGGTCTGGCAAGCAGTCTTTCAAAGGAGGATTTATGACTACAGACCTTAAATAGCTTGGAAAGCTGCCACGTCAATATTTTCCAAATGAGGGACTGTGCAAGGAAAGACTGGGCACAGAGTCTTTGAGATTCACGGACAGATCTTCACACTCCTGAAAGGAAGGAATGAACAAATTGTTTCCTGCAAAAGCCCCCTCCCCTTTCGCTCCTCTTATATTTCCTATGGGAGGGGCCATTCACCTTCCACCTGTGGCCTTACTCCCAAGTTGACCATGATTTCTCAGCTGTTCCCTTCCTCTTGCAACTTTGTGCATGCGCACACTGGGAACAGGCTCCCGCTGTTCTTCTGCCTCACTGATGTCCGACTCTGAAGGCAGCTGATAATTGTCAGACGGCTCTGGCCCCCTCCCTGCCTCCAACACCGAGCCCTCATCAGAGCTTTCCCCAGACTCCAGGACTGGCCCATGTTTCTCCCCAACCTCCTCACTGTCCGACTCTGCTGCCACTGGCGGGCCACAACACTTATGACTGATTTTCATGCCTATGACAGTTGCAGCCTCTCGATGCTCCCGGGAACAAAATTCAGATGCTTGGCAACCGACTCGCACTTATGATGGTCACAGTGTGTGCGCATGCATGCGTGTGATGCAATCCCCTTTTTCAACCTTCTGAAAAACAAAGCGCCCGGAAAAAGCCAGATTCACTGCACAAATGTGTTAGTCACTGGAGCGATTCATTTAACAACCGTGGCAAGATAGGTTGTAAAACAGGACACACTCCTTTGTCTCGCTTAGGAACGGAAATGTTGGCCTCAATTGTAGTTGCAGGTAGAGGACTTACCTGGTATAGATTTCAAAAAAAAGGGGGGGGAGGAGGTTATTGATAACGGTTGAACATTAAATGTCAACTCGGTCAAAAGTCTAGGAAAATCTGGAATGACCAGTTTGGTTTCTGAGTGTAAAAGTCGGCCCTTGATAGCGGTCTCTTTGATTATATCTACCAGGAGCAACCTTACGCATCCAATATTTTAATCTTTAAATGACCCAACTCAGCATTCTACTTCTTGCAGGTTTCCCAAAGCAGGGTATAACTCTAATTTTTTTTATTTTTTTTTTTAAAAACCTTTCCTAGTTTTTCTTACCGTATATACTCGAGTATAGGCCGACCCGAATATAAGCCGAGGCACCTAATTTTACCACAAAAAACTGGAAAAGTTATTGACTCGAGTATAAGCCTAGGGTGGGAAATGCAGCAGCTACCGGTAAATTTCAAAAATAAAAATAGATACCAATAATGTTTTTGAATATTTATTTCAAAGAAAAACAGTAAACTAGCGGTGTATTCAATGAAATACTTCACTCACCTCATGATGCTGATGTCCCGCTGTGATGATGATGTCCCGTGCAGCCGCGGGAGCGATGTCCCGCCTCCTATGACACACGGCACAGTGATTCCTATCATTGGATCACTGTACCAGAGGAGGTGGGACATCGCTATGTGGCTGCTTGCCATAACAAGGAGGAGGTGGGACATCGTTGCAGAGTGGCAGGAGGGGGAGGAAGGGGAATCGTAAGACAGCCCTGCATTACATTAGAACGTGAGGAGGGGGGATGGTGCGGTGCGCGCTGCGCGGCAAACTGACACAGAGGGAGGGGAAACTCACAGGGGCACTGGGCCATTCACGAGTGTCACCCAGCGGCATGGCCCCGCCCCTTTTTCCCCTCCATTTCGGGCAAATTTTTCACTGACTCGAGTATAAGCCGAGGCGGCTTTTTTCAGCCCAAAAAGTGGGCTGAAAAACTAGGCTTATACTCGAGTATATACAGTACTTAGTGGCTTGCTTCATCTTATTAACTAGAGAGTCTAATGCTCTTTTAGACAATGGGGTGTGGTGGGGAAGGATTTCGTTAAGCACATGAAGAGTTGGTACAATAATACAATTGCAGAGTTAGGGTCTAGTCCAACCCCCTGCCTAGGCAAGAAACTCTATACCGTTTCAGACAAATGGCTATCCAACATCTTCTTAAAGACTTCCAGTGTTCCTGGATACATCTAGTTTAATGAAAAGAAGGACCAGGGGTGACATGACAGCAGTCTTCCAATATCTCAGGGGTTGCCAAAAAGAAGAGGCAGTCAAACTATTCTCCAAAGCACCTGAGGGCAGGACAAGAAGCAATGGGTGGAAACTAATTAAGGAGAGAAGCAACTTAGAACTGAGGAGAAATTTCCTGACAGTGAGAACAATTAATCAGTGGAACAGAAGTTGCCTTCAGAAGTTGTGAATGCTCCAAGGCTGGAAGTCTTTAAGAAGATGTTGGATAGCCATTTGTCTGAAGTGGTGTAGGGTTTCCTGCCTAGGCAGGGGTTTGGACTAGAAGACCTCCGAGGTCCCTTCCAACTCTGTTATTCTACTCTATTCTACTCTATTCTATTCTACTCTACTCTACTCTACTCTATTCCAAGGACTGGGAGCACAGATATGAATTCTAGTCCCTTCCCCTGTTTATTATTATTTATTTATTTATTATTTAGTTAGTTAGTTTGTCAAACACATACAAGATAACAGGTATAAGTATAAACATGGACATGAACAAGGGAAATGGGTGCAAATAAATGGGGACAGTAGGACAGGGACGGAAAGCACGTTGGTGCGCTTATGCAACTCCCCCCCTTTATGGACCTCTTAAGAATGGGGTGAGGTCCACGGTGCACAGTTTGAGATTGACACCGTGAGGGGTTGAGGACGTAACAATGGAGTTGGGTAGAGCATTCCAGGTGTTGACCACTCTGTTGCTGAAGTCGTATTTTCTGCAATCGAGTTTGGAGCAGTTTACCTTGAGTTTGTATCGATTGTTCGCCAGTGTGTTATTGTGGTTGAAGCTGAAGTAATAATTGACAGGTAGGACGGTTGAAGCAGACAATGTTGAATTCTAGTCCTCTCCCCAGAATTTGCAGAAACTCTTGGTGCTCTCTCAGCCCGAGAGAGACAGTGTGGGGTAGTAGTGAAGAATTTGGATGAGGTCTGGGGAGACCCAGATTTCAATAGAGGATCTAACTAGCTCAGGGTTGAACTGTGGAGTCCTTGGTGCGCTCCGATCTTAGTTGTTTTCTTGCAGACGTTTTATTACCCTTGCAGGTAACATCATCAGTGGTAAAGGGGAATCATGTTTGCAGAGTGAAGGAGAAGGGGAGAAGCAGGAGTATTATGGGGTTCCTATGTGCTCTTTGAGCTTGGCTGTTTCATTGCAGACATTTCGTGACCTAACTAGGTAACATCCTCAGTGCTAGAAGGAATCATGTATGCAGTGAAGGAGAAGTGGAGAAGGTGGAAGACTGTGGGGTTCTTAGTGCTCTCTGAACTTGGCTGTTTTCTTGTAGATGTTTCATGGTAAGGTCCCCCTTGCACATATGTGCTAGTCATTCCCGACTCTAAGGGGCAGTGCTCATCTACGTTTCAAAGCCGAAGAGCCAGCGCTGTCCAAAGACGTCTCCGTGGTCATGTGGCCGGCATGACCCAATGCCGAAGGCGCATGGAACACTGTTACCTTCCCACCAAAGGTGGTTCCCATTTTTGTACTTGCATTTTTACGTCATTTCGAACTGCTAGGTTGGGAGAAGCTAGGACAAGGAATGGGAGCTCACTCCGTTACACGGCGCTAGGGATTCGAACTGCTGACCTTTCTGATCGACAGGCTCAGCGTCTTAGCCACTGAGCCACCGCGTCCCTAGCGTTTCATGACCTAACTAGGTAACACCATCAGCGTTAACACCATCAGTGCTAGAAGGAGTGGGAATTGCTCTCTGCTTATACCAAAATACAGTACCCCAATCAAGGAACCGCCCACTGAAGTCAACCACGAGCTTAATCAAGAAACCACCAAGAACATCCCACCAACCCTGACAGGGAGCAGCAAACCCCACTCCTTTCTAGCCCTGATGATGTTACCTAGTTTGATAATGAAATGTCTGCAACCGTTATGTGGCGTGGAAATGGAAGTAGCCTCCAGAAATGAAGGCAACTCAGATGACGTGGTCCTTGCCGCTTCTGCCAACGTGGTTTGGGAAACTCAACCTCCGCGGAAGGACCTGAATAAAGAGATGGGTGAACAAATGCCCGCTGTGTTGCAAGGCCACATCTCCATAGCAACTTTAATTATGTTCTGGATTAAAAATGTGCTCTGCATAACAGCATGAATTTTAATGAGAAGGGGTAGAAATGTGCTGGCTGATTCTTTCTCTACCCTGCATCAAGCCAGGCATCATCTTATGCCAAGCAACCAAAGAGGAGCAGGAATACACTACAGTGTAAGTGTCCACCCTGTTGGATTTCCTGATCTCTGCAACCTTGCTTTTAAAATGTGGTTAATTTGGATGTTTAGAATTCGGGGGGGGGGGGTAGAAATTGGGGCAAACAAACGCCCTCCCGAGATTCGCAACAATGCAGCTATCTCAAAGACTAAAAGTGTGTTCTATAGTTACGTTCACTTTTTTCTGGGATTTTTTCCTCCTCCTCTGGGGTTTAGTTCACATGCTTGCAGACCGCCAAAAAGTTGTCAAGACTCTTTTTGACAAGTTTTTATTTCAATAGTAAAATAGCCTGCTGAGTGGCTTGTGAGTAGGGTCAGCTTTTCCTCTACAGACAAATATGTGTGTTTGTGTATATATGGATGCATATAGATAATAGGCAGACAGACAGATTCGATATAGATAGATAGATTCAGTATAGAGATAGATAGATAGATAGATAGATAGATAGATGGATGGATGGATGGATGGATGGATGGATGGATGGATGGATGGATGGATGGATGGATGGAAGGATGGATGGATGGATGGAAGGATGGATGGATGGATGGATGGATGATAGAGATAGATAGATGATAGAGATACATATATATGATAGAGATTGAGAGAGGGAGAGAGATGGATTCAATATAGATAGATAAAGAGAGAGACAGACAGAGATATAGTAGATAGCTAGATAGATTCAGTATAGAAATAGATAGATAGATAGATAGATAGATAGATAGATAGATAGATAGATAGATAGATAGATAGATGATAGATAGATAAATGATAGAGATAGCTAGATAGCTAGATACAGCTCTGCACATGCGCACATTGGGAACTGGCTCCAGCTGTTCTTCTCTCCGACTCCAAAGGCAGCTGATAACTGGCATACAGCCCTGTGCCCCTCTCTGCCTCCAACACAGAGCCCTCATCAGAGCCTTCCCCAGACTCCAGGACTGGCCCAGGTTCCTCCCCAACCTCCTCACTGTCCGAATCTGCTGCCAACTCCGCTGGCCGCTGGTGGGCCACAACATCTCTGTCACTTTAAGGGATTCTCTGCTTTTATCTCTCTCTCTCTCTCTCTCTCGTTCCAGATGTTGGAAAATTGGATTTTGACCATCCTTATTTCGTTAGGCGTTGGCTCCGTTCTGGTCCTGGTGGCCACGATTATGCTCGTGAAGCATAACGTCCATGCCAAAATCTTCTGGAACGAGCTGGTTTTAGAGAAGATCACCAACTTCGTCATGGATCAAAGCAAAGAGCAGAGGATTTTAAATTCGGTCTCGTACAACGCCATCAAGGGTGATCCGGAGAGTGTTTTGAATTGCATCGATAAGTACTGTGGCCAGTATGAGTGGGCCATGAATGTCGGAGACGAGAAAGGTAATTGACATTTCGCCTTCTTTTTAAGATATTTATTTAAAAAGAAGTCAGAAGAGATGGGGATATTCCAGGGGTGAAATTCAGCAGAGAACTGAAATTCTGGAGAACTGGTAGCGGAAATTTTGAGTAGTTCAGAGGACCTGGCAAATGACACCTCTGGCTGGCCCCAGAGTGGGGGAGGAATAGAGATTTTGCAGTATCCTTCCCCAGGAGTGGGGAGGGAATGGAGATTTTGCAATATTCTTCCCTTGGAGTGGGGAGGAAATGGGGATTTTGCAGTATCCTTCACCCAGGAGTGGGGAGGAAGGGGATTTTGCAGTATCCTTCCCTTGGAGTGGTGAGGAAATGGAGATTTTGCAGTATCTTTCACCCAGGAGTGGGGAGGAAATGGAGATTTTGCAGTATCTTTCACCCAGGAGTGGGGAGGAAATGGGGATTTTGCAGTATCCTTCTCCCGGGAGTGTGGAGGGAATGGAGATTTTGCAGTATCCTTCCCCAGGAGTGGGGAGGGAATGGAGATTTTGCAGTATCCTTCCCCAGGAGTGGGGAGGGAATGGAGATTTTGCGTATCCTTCCCTGCTATGCCCACCAAGCCATGCCCACAGAACCAGTAGTAAAAAATGTTGAATTTCACCACTGGTGTATTCCTATCTAAGAACATGATCCCGAGAGATTCTGTTTTTGATTAGCCTTCTATTTAACCAGTTCCCTTCTCTTTTGAACTAGTTAAAAGGAGAACCAGAAATATATAGTTCTGTAATCAAGAAACAGGTGAGGAGCTGTTCGAAAAGGTGATATATATAAACGTCTTGGCAATGTTTCGTCGAGGTCTCACTCGCCATCTTCAGGCTGGCTTTTGGGCTTAAAACGTGGTCGGAGCTGCTGTCTTTCTATAAATCCTGGAGTATGTGTGTGTGCAGTGCTGGCTTTGTTTCAGTAAGTGGAATGATTGGTCATGTGGTTGTATCATGATTGGTAGATTGGTGCTGATTGGTGCTGGCTGTGTGTCCGTTGTTGTTTCATGTTGTAACGGCCTGGGTGGTGGGTGGGGCTTGTTTGTTGACTAGGGCTGGTTTCCAGATGTCTGGTAGGCGGGAGGTATCATCAGGTTTATTCATGTTGTGAGGGTGTTTCTCTATTTCGATAGCTTCCATAATTATTCTCTTGTTGAAGTTTCAGTTTTGGAGATTAATTTGGTTCCTTTAAAATTAATTTCATGTGCTGTAGCTTAAGTCATGATATAGCCACACATCCAATCAATTCACTTGCTGAAACGGAGCCAGCACTCCACCCCACCCCCCAAAGTTTGTAGAGGGATGGCAGCTCCGACCACGCTATAAGCCAAAAACTCCAGCCTGAAGACGGCGAGTGAGACCTCGCCGAAACGTTGCCAAGACAATCTCAATCTTACATGGGAAAAGACCCGAATACAACAAGACCAGCATACCTACACCCGTGAAAATCTACGAAAGTATATATGTATGTATGTATGTATGTATGTATGTATGTGTATGTATGTATGTATGTATGTATGTATGTGTATATATATATATATATATATATATATATATATATATACACACACACACACAAATATACATATATATTGTATATAAAATTCATATATATATATATATATATATATATATATATATATATACACACACACACACACACACACACACACACACACAATATATATACATATATATATGTGTGTGTGTGTGTGTGTGTGTAGTATTTGTGCTGATAAATTAATAAAGGGAGACTAGTATAGATCTATTTCAAGCTATTTAGCTCTCATCAGCTAGCCATACCCTTACTTGGATTCGAACCTGGGCTGTATTGCATATTAGGCAGATGTATTAACCACTAAGCCACAGGCTCTGATCCGTTATCAGTTATACACACACACACACACACACACACACACGTCTGTTTGTGTGCGTGTGTATGTATATGTATATACAGGTAGTCCTTGACTTACAACAATTCACTTAGTGAAGGGGCAGCAACCGGTAGCTCTGGAGCTGCATGTGGCTCTTTCATCCCTCTGGTGCGTCTCCTTGTCGCCAGTCGGCACCACAATTTTGAGAAGAACTTTCGGTTAGGATGGTGGGAGGGGAGCAGGGCGCTTCAGGAGGAGACTTTATGGCAAGGGGCGGGGTTTTCCAGTCAGCTCCACAATTGATAGGGCTTTTGGTTAGGACACATAGAGGAAAAAGGATGTCATGCTAGGTCTATGGTGGGGGAACCGCATTTCCGGTCGGCTCCAGAATTGAAGCGGAGTGGGTGGGTGTTAGGGCCTGTTATCTAAGGGATCTTAATAGCTCTTTGAATGTTTAAGGTTTCCTGGCTTAGTGACTTTTCGAAGTTAGAACAGCACTGAAATAAAGTGACTTCTGACCATTTTTTTACATGTCCGACTATTGCAGCATTCAGATGCTTGACAAACCGACTCATATTTACAAGGTTTGCAGTGTCCCAGGGTGACGTGATCCCCTTTTGCCACCTTCTGACAAGCAAAGTCAGTGGGGAAACCTGTGAGTTTCCCTACATGAAGAGTCCCGAGGATCCCATGGACACCCCTGAGGTCTTCACTTAACTGCAATCCCTCCCTTTCGTTTTTGTCCTCCCAGGGATCATTCTAGACAAAACTGTGGAGGAAGCCGAGCCGACTGTCGCTCTGGAGATGGGAACCTACTGCGGCTATTCAGCCATCAGGATCGCTCGCCTTTTGAAGCCAAACGCTCGCCTCCTCACCATCGAATTCAACCCCGAGTTTGCAGCCATCGCAAAAGAGATCATTGAAATTGCGGGACTCAGCGATAAGGTCTGGATGCGATAGCAGTAGCAGTTAGACTTCTATAATGCTTCACGGTGCTTTACAGCCCCCTCTAAGCGGTTTCCCCCTCCCCGATTTTATGTGAGCCGCCCTGAGTCCCCTCAGGGAAAAGGGCGGCCTACAAATATTAATAAAATCTAAATCTAAAATCTAGAGAGTCAGCATATTGTCCCCAACAATCTGGGTCCTCATTTTACCCACCTCGGAAGGATGGAAGGCTGAGTCAACCTTGAGCCTGGTGAGATTTGAACTCCTGGCTGTGGGCAGAGTTAGCCTGCAATACTGCATTCTAATAGGAAGGAAGGAAGGAAGGAAGGAAGGAAGGAAGGAAGGGAGGGAGGGAGGGAGGGAGGGAGGGAGGGAGGAATAGCAATAGCACTTAGATTTCTATACCGCTTCACAGTGCTTTTATGACCCTTTCTAAGTCATTTACAGAGTCAGCCTCTTGGCCACAACAATCTGGGTCCTCATTTAACTGACCTCAGAAGGAGGGAATGCTGAGTCTGGGATCTGAGAATCCCTGGTGGCCTTCTTGCAGATGTTTCATGACCCAGCTAGGTAACATCATCAGTGCTAGAAGGGAGTGGAGAGGACAGTAAGGCCATTGATGTTTTCTGAGCTTGGTGGTTTTCTTGCCGATATTTCATGACTCAACTAGGTAATGTCATCAGTGTACAAAGGAGAGACCAAACCCAGGTTCCTCCTAGCACTGATGATGCTACTTAGTTGGGTCACGAAATGTCCGCAAGAAAACCACCAAGCTCAGAGAACACCAATAGTCCTACTGTCCTCTCCACTCCTAGCACTAATGATGTTATGGAGTTTGGTCGTGAAACGTTTGCAAGCTCAGAGAGCCCTAGGGACTCCTCATTTTGTCTTTCTCTTTGTAGGACACTAGTCCTCATCATTGGCTACTTTAATTTCCCAAAACGCAGTAGTCTGGCCATTGGGAATAACTGTGGGAATAGCACCCAGACTTGATTTCCCACCATATCAAGAACCAAAAGAATGAGGAGGAAAACTGAGGCAGATCCCAGTCAAAGGATCCTTTGGGATGGGGGCTTGGGGGTGGCGGTGGCGGTTTGTGCTCCAATCAGTTCATTGCTTCTGCTTGTAGGTGACCATCATTGAAGGCCATTCGCAGGACGTTATCCCTCAGCTGAAGAAGAAATACGAGGTGGAAACTTTGGATTTTGTCTTTCTTGACCACTGGAAAGAAAGATACGCCCCAGACACCATTCTCCTTGAAGTAAGTTAATTTTATGTTTAGAAATCTTGAGGGTTTGGACCTCTGTTTCTCCCCCCCTGCCCCCATGAATACATTTTGCATTTTTGCAACCTTATTCAAGATTTTGAGAACTTGCTGTTTTCTCCTTCTTGGGCAGGTGTTGTGTGGCCCACCGGCAGCACTGCTGGCAGACGTTTCAGAGAGTGAGGAGGTTGGGGAGGAACCTGGGCCAGTTCTGGGGAAGGCTCTGACGAGGCCTCTGTGTCGGAGGCAGAGGGGCGTGGGCAGGGCTGTCTGTTCTTCCTCTTCACGCAGCCTCCAAAGGGAGCTGCGCCTTTGGTTGGTGGGAAATGTCAGGTGGCCCTGGCTCTATCTCTGTGTCAGAGCCTTCTCCAGACTCCAGAACTGGCCCAAGTTCCTCTCCATCCTCCTCTACATGGGGCAGCCCTTGAAGAGCATTTGGAGACTTCAGCTCGTCCAGAATGCAGCCGCGCGAGCGACTGTGGGTGCACCTCGGTACACCCACGTTACACCTATCCTCCGCGAGCTGCACTGGTTACCGATTGGTCTCCAGATACGTTTTAAGGTGCTAGTCGTCACTTATAAAGCCCTTCATGGTATTGGACCTGGGTACTTGAGAGACCGCCTGCTGCCAATTACCTCCCATAGACCCATTAGATCACACAGATTAGGCCTCCTCCGGGTTCCGTCTACTAGCCAATGTCATCTGGCCACTACCCAGGGGAGGGCCTTTTCTGTAGCGGCTCCGGCCCTTTGGAATGAGCTCCCTGCAGAGATTCGGACCCTCACCTCTCTCCAGGCCTTCTGAAAAGCCATTAAAACCTGGCTGTGTCGGCAGGCCTGGGGCCGATGAGTTCCCTTCCCCTCTCGAATCGTGTGGCTGTTGGTTGTTTTAAATGCCCTGTACTTTTTGTTGTAGTTTTTGTGTTTCCCTTCCCCTCCTTGGGTTTGTGCGCCGCCCTGAGTCCCGCCGGGAATAGAGCGGCATATAAATAAAATGAACCTTGAACCTTGAACCTCTGCCACTAGCTTCACTGGCAGATTCTCAGTCATCCATGGTGGTCCCAAAGGCGTTTCGCTTCTCATCCAAGAAACTTCTTCAGTTCTGAACTGAAGATGTTTCTGGGATGAGAAGTGAAAGGTCTTCAAGGAAAAAACCAAGAAAGTCCAGTTGCCTTTTGAAGAAAGCACCATTAGGACATTAGAGAAGTCTAGAAATTAAGGTAAAGGTTCCTCTCGCACATATGTGCTAGTTAGTCATTCCCGACTCTAGGGGGCGGTGCTCATCTCCGTCTCAACACCGAAGAGCCAGCGCTGTCCGAAGACAGACCCCTCCGTGGTCATGTGGATGGCATGACTCAACGCCGGAGGCGCACAGAACGCTCCTCCCTTCCCACCAAAGGTGGTCCCTATTTTCCTACTTGCATTTTTTACCTGCTTTCGAACTGCTAGGTTGGCAGAAGCTGGGACAAGTCACAGGAGCTCACTCCGTTACGTGGCGCTAGGGATTTGAACTGCCGAACTTTCTGATCGACAAGCTCGGCGTCTTGGCCACTGAGCTACCGTGTCCCTCGTCTAGAAATTAGAGGCGTCTAATTCCACTACCCCTCTTTCTCCTCTTCCCAGGAATGTGGCCTCCTGCGCAAAGGCTCCATCCTTCTCGCCGACAACATCATCTACCCAGGAGCTCCAGAGTTCATTAAATACATTCGGAGTAACAGCCGCTACGATTGTACCAGCTACCCTACCTTTTTGGAATATATGAAGGTGGAGGATGCCATGGAAAAGGCCATATATATGGGATAAGTGGTGGGGAGAGACAGGGAGGGAGAACTTACTAGGGTTCTACCCATGTACATGCGAGCCTACGCAATTTAGTGCTTTAGTTTTGATTTTGCCAATGGGAGCTTTTTTTGCAGGCTTCAGAGCTGGCGGTAGATCAGGATTTAGGTATCCAGAGCCAAGACAACTCAAGAGCGACTTCTTCTACCAGATGTTTCTCGGTTTTAGCAACTTTAAGATGGGACCTGCACACCCAGCATGCTGGGGAGGTCGACGTCTGTAAAAGCTGGCTGGGGAATTCTGGGAGTTGAAGTCCCTCCCATCTTAAAGTTGCAGAACGCTACCTTCGACAATCCCTTTCGTTATAGTTTCATGCTGTCTTGAGCGGTATTTTTATTTCTTCTCTGCTTAAAATGATTTCAAAATGCACAGTTCGGGACCCTGCGGCTAGCCCAAAAGGAGAAGTCACCTGGCTTGATCTCTAGGGGTGAAGATCTGTTCTTGGGCTCTGCAGGGATTTTTTTTTTCAGAAATACCAAATTTGGTTGCTAGGGGACAGACAAATTATCTCCAAATAACCCAAGAATTGGTTGTTGTTGTTTTTTTCGTGGGGGACACAGGAAAAAATCATCTCCACCTTTGCTGTGTTCTTCAAATGCTGTTAGGACAATCCGTGGAAAGGCTAAAGTGATGTCTTCATAAAAAGAACCCATCTCAGCAGTGATGCTGTGCGTATAATAAATCCAACATTGCAGTCAGGGCTAAAATCCACATCCTGTCTCTTTGGTCTTGTAATAAATGTGCTTCTTTTGTTTGGTGGAACTTTATTTTCCCCCTTGGAAAAGGGATGAGAAAAAGCGAAGACCCAGATAAGCAGGGATTAACACCAGACAAACGATCAAGGAGAAAACAATTCCTATTCAAGGAAGTACCAAGGAGAAAAGTATACCCTGGCCAACAATCCCAGGGCAAAGTGCTATATATAAACAGAGAGTAAACCACACATTCCCTTACACTGATGATGTTATCTAGTCAGGTAATGAAATGTCTGTCAGCAAACAGCCAAGCTAAGAGAGCACCAAGAACGCCATACTGCAACTCATCCTGTGCATTCTAGGTGTTGTAGTCCTACCTGTTCTAGAGGGCCCTGGTTATTGGAAAACTGAACCATTTCAGTTAGGGCTTCCTTTTTAGAGATTCAGCTATGATTGCTCAGTATAAAATTATTATATACACCTCAAAGTAACATATATTCTCCACAAGGTTCTTTTTGTAACTAATTTTTCAGATTTATACATAAAATAGGTAGTTTCCTCCTCCATCACTGCCAGGAACCTCCTTGTAACACTAAGAAAGCATTGCTTTTGAAATGAATGCATTTCCATTTTATCCTTAGCTTCTCTAAATTATTGGAAATCTTTACTCTTCATCCTCTCCTGCTCTCTTCCAATTTCCTTGCATCCAACTTTCCCTCCCCAAAATAAATTAGAGGCAGAATTGCAATGTATGGCTGTGAAGGTTGGACCATAAGAAAGGCTGAGTGCCAAAGAATGGAGGCCTTTGAACTCTGGTGCTGGAGAAGACTCCTGAGAGTCCCTTGGACTGCAAGGCCATCCAACCGGTCAGTCCTAGAGGAGATCAACCCTGACTGCTCTTTGGAAGGCCGGATCCTGAAGAGGAAACTCAAACACTTTGGCCACCTAATGAGAAGGATTCCATGACAGGACTCCTACAGCAGACTTTTAAAATCTGCCAAGGATCAGCTCTTAATTTTAAGTCCCAGATTTTCTCTCTTGAAACAACCTCTTGGGAGAAGAAAAACACTTTTCCAATTATTATTTTATCTTTTTGCAAAAACTCACGTCATACAAAACTCACGTTATACAATCGAGCCACTTTCTTAAAACCAAGAATTCTGCGTCACCATTTTGGATGACCGCCTTAGATGGTGGCCAAAGGAAGAAAAGCAAGTTTAGAGGAAATATCAGTTGAAAGGAAGAGCCACACTATTCTTGAATAATCCTCGGAGATGATGAGGCATGGAGAGAGAGGGGGTGGGGGTGGGGGAAGCATCAGAGCGGTAAAAAGTAACAGGGCAAAATAGCAGCTTTTGCCAGACCTTTAACCCCAAGAGTTAGAAAACCAGTTTTACGCCGAGTCAGAACAAAACACACTTCTAAATCATTTCCATCTTGGTTTTAAAATTTATAGCATCTCAGTCCTTTTTGTACTGAACCTCAGATCACTCCTCCATTAAAATATCATCCAACACAGAGGGGGAACTGGAGACCACAATCTGCTTGCTCTTGCTAAGAGACATCCAGAGGTGGTATTCAGCCAGTTCGCACCGTTTCAGCCGAACCGGTAGCGCCGACGATCAGTTGGCCCTGCTTTCTAGCTCATCTCAATCGCGCGGCACAGGTGATTCCCCCCTCCTTCCTCGCTGTTTTACTTACCGTCGCTGACTTGTACGGTAAGCAGCTGAGCTTCTAAATACTCCATTGTCAGCGCATTGTCAACCCGTCACTGGAGACATCAGAGGGTATAATGATTTGCAGGGAAGGCCTTGAGAGAGTGGTCCAAGAGACACTACCTAAGGAACTGTCAGATAAGAGAATGCATAGCCCACAGCTGTATAATGGAAGGAACAAGAAGACCAGAAAGAACCCTCCCTAGTTTCTTGGGTTGTGTCGGAGGGGTGGGGTGGGGAAGAACTGTAATTCCAGATATTCAAGATTCTGCTGATGTAGCTTTACAATAAGGCAGATTTAATTTAACTGGCTTGGTTTCCTGTCTGATCTACTTAGTAAGGCTGATAGAGGGATTCCCATAAATTAAACCAAGTGGTAAACTGGATTCAGCTGGATATCAGAACCAACCACAACCTAATATCAAATGAACCGTACAATATGCCTCCATCCTTCCAGCTGCGGGGACCATGATAGGCTCCAAATGAAAAGATGGCGAGAACAGTAAAAGAGAAAATGAAAAAAAGAGAATGCTTAATTTCCACCCCTTGTTACGGTAGCAGCATCATGGCCGTGTATTAGCACTCTTGCAAAGAAAGGAGAAGGTATTTTTTGATGTATATTTTAGAGAAAGTTGAAAATGATTCTGTTAAAAGGTAAAGGAATATAAAGCAGATTTATTTGATTAAAGCTAAAATATATATACACATGTTGCTGTTTCTGGTAACTCTGAATGGACTTTTGCCGACTAAGATTTAATAATGGAAGTTTTAAAGAATTTGTTTATTGACAAGAGATATGTAAAGAAGAGATACTTTGTTATTGTATCAGGGAAGGTGATACGTTATTGAAATTGTTTGTATTTGTCTTGATGAAGGGTGAAGTCATTTGTATATCTTTTTTTCTTATGTCCATCCATCCATCCATTTGTTGCTCCATCAGTCATTCTATCTATCTATCTATCTATCTATCTATCTATCTATCTATCTATCTATCTATCTATCTCTATCTATCTATCTATCTATCTATCTATCTATCTATCTATCTATCTATCTATCATCTATCTATCTATCTAATCTATCTATCTCTACCTACATACCTATCATCTATCCATCCATTTATCTTTTAGCACTTTTTAAATGTGTCTGTTTTCCTTTTTACATTTGTATTAGTTTGTATTAGTTTATCTTTGTATTTGTAAACTCTAATAAAATTTATTACTTAATGAAAAAAGGAAGGAGAAGTATTTCCCTTCCCCCTCCAACAAAATCCTGGCTGAGTAAGATAAGAGTCAGAAGGTCAATAATGGGAATAAATATTATTTTGTGAATGCCATGAACATTATCTATCTATCTATCTATCTATCTATCTATCTATCTATCTATCTATCTATCTATCTATCTAATCTACCTACCTACCTACCTATGCCTATCTACCTACTTACCTACATATCTACCTATTTATCTATATCTATCATCTACCTATCTCCTTTGGACTGCAAGGGTATCCAGTCCTAGAGGAGATCAACCCTGACTGCTCTTTAGAAGGCCAGATCCTGAAAATACTCAAATACTGTGGCCACCTAATGAGAAGAGCCTAATGTTGGGAAGAGCCTCATGCTGGTCAAGACTGAGGGCAAAAGAAGAAGGGGATGGCAGAGAATGAGGGAGCTGGATGGAGTCACTGAAGCAGTCGGCCTGAGCTTCAATGGACTCCGGGGGATGGTAGAGGACAGGACGGCCTGGAGGAACATTGTCCCTGGGGTTGTGATGGGTCAGACATGACTTTGCAACTAACAACAACCTACCTATTTACCTACATATATGTATGTGTATATGTATCCATCCATCCATCCATCCATCCATCCATCCATCCATCCATCCATCCATCCATCCATCCATCCAAGTATCAGCCTACCTACATCTACCTAAGTACCTACCTACCTACCTACCTACCTACCTACCTACCTACCTACCTCTATCTATCTATCTATCTATCTATCTATCTATCTATCTATCTATCTATCTATCTATCTATCTATGTCCCCCCCTCTCCCTCCCTCCCTCCCTTATCATTCTTTATCTATCATCTATCTATCATATCCAGTGCTGGGATTCAGTGAGTTCGCACCACTTCGGGAGAACTGGTTGTTAAGTTTCTGAGCAGTTTGGTGAACTGGTTGTTGGAAGAAATCATTAGGGCAGAGAACTGGTTGTTAAAATTATTTGAATCCCACCACTGATCATATCTATCATCATTATCTATGTGTATATTACACACATGGATAGTACACGTGTATTATCTCTCTACCTTCTACCTACCTACATCTACCTCTATCTATCTATCTATCTATCTATCTATCTATCTATCTATCTATCTATCTATCTATCTATCTATCTATCTATCTATCTATCTATCTATCATCTGCATCTACCTATCCCCCCTCTCTCTACCTACCTACCTACCTACCTACCTACCTATCTGCCAAGCTCTGATTTTGCAAAGAAAGCCAAAAAACAAAACCCAGAGACGAGACACATTTGTTCCAGGCATCATTTATTGAAAACACACCAAACTGTTAAACCTACACACCTGGTTTTCATCAAGCATTCTACTCGTCAGGGTTACGGAAATTTCCTAGAATAATATTAATACATTCGGGTTACGTTAAACATTGGTTGTGTGAAAGCAAACTCCATCCCCCGCTCCCTCCAGTCCTCGAACCAAACCGATCTCTTTTGTTGTACAGTACAAATAACAAACGCATAAAAGGAACCTTACATCCCCAGCCTAAAACTACCGCATTGGTCTTGGGAAGGTTACAGAACGACAAGGGTCGGTTTCACTTGAGGGTCAGGGGCTCTTCCCTACCCTTCACCTCATCCCCAATCCCCCCCAACAAGAAAAAAATTTAAGGCACATGATTGTTACAAACACATTGATCAGGGGTTCGATGTTTGGTTTTCCCACAGTACCTGAACTTAACGTTGGGCACGAAGGGTGAACACACTCGTATCATGATTCCACCCTCAAAGTGGGTTTTGCAAGAAAAATGTTGCTCGCACCGAAACCATTTCTCTCTTCTTGCCCAAGCGATGATCTCCTTTCCTCCCTCCCTCCTAAAGATTCATCTGGCGGTTTAAAAATGAAACGTAAAAACATTTTACAGGCTTATCCCCGTCCGAGACCATTTCCCCCCCTCCCCAAGATTGTCCCCCATGAAATGCAAAATGGGTTGGCACATGTCTGCGGTGGAAACAACACCATTTAGAGCCCCGTTTGCATGCAACTGGCTTTGTGCTAACCTGGCGCTCACTTAACCTGTGTAGCAGAAAGGGGCGGTAGAGTCCTGATCACGAGCCACTGAACTGTACCACTTTTAGACTGAAGTTGACGCTCGGCATTAAGCTGTTCGCGCCGTTATGCGAACAAATACACAACAAGCGAACCCCCCCCCAAAATAATAATAATGTTCAGCACATGGTAAGCTGGCACAGCAAGGCACCAGATGGACTACACCTGTTGTTGAAATTAGTCTTGCAATTATACCGTGTTTCCCTGAAAATAAGACAGGGTCTTATTTTCTTTTGATCCCTGAAATAAACACTTGGCCTTATTTTTGGGGAGATCTTATTATTTTTGAGGTGCAGGAAGCCCCCTTAACCTCGGCCCACAGATCAGCTGATCCAGAGAGAGACGGAATTTCTGTCTCTGTTTCTGGCACACTCTTGCCAGCCCTAGCGTCACTGGGCGGGCTGCTTTTTGTGTGGCCGCCACTAAGAGAAGGAGTGCGGGAACTAGGGTTTGTGGGAGTGGCCTCCGTGAAGTCGTTCTGCATGTATGACATGTGTATGTGGGGAACATGGGACATGTCCCCCCCTTCCCCGCCCAGGAAATGGTGGGGACCGGCTGCGCACGTGTTTAAATATTTTCGGGGAGGGCTTATTTTCGGTCTTATTTTCTTTGACCCCTGAAATAAGCGCTTGGCCTTATTTTCGGGGAGGTCTCATTATTTTTGAGGTGCAGGAGGCGGCGAGGGTGGTCACCTCATGGCTGCTGCTGTGCTGCAATATTTTCAGGGAGGGCTTATTTTCGGGGAGGGATTATTTTAGCTCATGCGCTCAAAAGCCCCGATTGGGCTTATTATCCGGGGAGTCTTATTTTCGGGGAAACAGGGTAGGCAGTCTTCGACTTACGACTGGCCATTTAGCAACTGCCCAAAGAGCTACTTATAAACCCAGTTTGGAGGTTTCAATGGCCTTTCTCCCATGGTCGATCGCGGGATCCCCCATTCACGTCCATTCACAGCTGCCCACAGTCCTTTGCGACTTTCAACATTGTGCTACTTCTGATTTCTGACAAAACACATCTGTTGGGCAAAATGGGCTCCTTGGATGACTGCTGCAAAAGGTTGCAAAACGTGGAGACCCACTTAACAAAGGACTTGATTTATGACCCAAATGCAGGGTTCAATTATGGCCGTTAAGTAGAGAACTATCTATAAAGGTAGTTCTGTCTAGTTGGGTATGTCTAGTTTAATGAAAAGAAGGACTAGGGGTGACATGATAGCAGTCTTCCAATATCTCAGGGGTGCCCCAAAGAAGAGGGAGTCAAACTATTCTCCAAGGCACCTGAGAACAGAACAAGAAGTAATGGGTGGAAACTAATCAAGGAGAGAAGCAACTTAGAACTGAGGAGAAATTTCCTGACAGTGAGAACAATTCCTAATCAGTGGAACAATTTGCCTCCATAAGTTGTGAATGCCCCAACCCTGGAAGGTTTTAAGATGATGTTGGATAGCCATTTGTCTGAAACGCTATAGGGTTTCCTGCCTAGGCAGCGGGTTGGACTAGAAGACCTCCAAGGTCCCTTCCAACTCTGCTATTGTATTGTAAGGTAGTCCCCGACTTACAACAGTTCATTTAGTGATGGGTTCAAAGTTTACAACAGTACTGAAAAAAGTGACAAACAACCATTTTTCACACTTAATGACTGTTGCAGCATCCCTGTGGTCACAGGACCAAAATCAAGATGCCTGGCCTCTGTCTCACATTAATGACAGTTGCTTTTTTCCAGAGAAAGCTGGATTCACTGAACAATTGAGTTACTAGCTTCACAACTGCAGTGAAAGAAAGGTTGTAAAACGGGGGGGAAATTCCCTTAATGAAAGCCTCACTGAGCAAACTGAAATTTGGGGCCCAATTGTGGTCGTAAACCGAGGACTATCTGTTATTTTCAATTTTATTGGCGTATGCAACAGCGTTTGTGCCTTACATTCTAATTTTTCCTCACGAGCACGGACGGACCAACCTACATATTTTTTATTTCTTCCACAATTTTTTAAAAAGGAAAACAAGTCCGATTAAAAAAAAATCAAGCTGAACTGCACGACTAATCCAATTAAAGACGCAGAGACCAAATCCTAGTCATTAAAAAACAAAGCAACGTGGAATGGAGATTTTGTAAAAAGAAGAGGCACGTCTGAATTTCCTATTGGGAGGTATATAAGTATGTCTCTGTGTTTTGTAATCCAGTGCATCTCAACTTTAGCAACTTATATGACACATGGACTTCAATTCCTAGAATTCACGCTCCCTGGGGAATTCTGGGAGTTGAAGTCCACGCACCGTAAAGTTGGGAAAGATTCTTCTAATCTACGTTGCTTGAATCTCACCTCTCCTGCCACAGTTGCCTATCCAAAACCCCAACTTTTCCAGAAATTTGCAACTCTTGGTTGCTACTCGCCCCAAGAACGCAAACGCTACACACCAGGGGGAAAATCAGACACAGAAGGTGCATTGCAGCGGGAGGAACATTGGCCACACAATGTTTGCTTATTGAAAAAAAAAGACAAAGAAATGCACAAGAAAAAAAATGCATGCACATTTTCATGCAGGCCAGTTTTTTTTTTAAAAAATGTTTTACTTATTTTTATTTTATTTTTCCCAGGTTGGAGTTGCAAAGAAGAAAGCAGGAAATGAAGAAAATTAGCCAGGCCAGAATTGATAAGGGACATGCTTTCTTTTCCTCTGTTAATTCCTTTCCGATGCCATCTGGCTGTGTTAAGTAACACCATCCGCCCCATAACTCTGATCTTTCGTCTACCACCTCTATCTGTTCACACACGTTCCTAGTCTTGAGCTCTAAGGAAGGCTATTTTGGTTGGCAATGCCACCGTGAATCCCACGGCGAGAGAACTCTTTGATATAGTCAGAAACACAATGCATTTTGGCAGATCTGGTCCAAGGATTTAGACATGGATCTCCACATGGGAAGAGATCCATTCTCAGCACCTACAGTATATCACAGAAGTGAGGATACCCCCCTCCCCACGTTTTGTAAATATTTAAGTATTTAATTTAAGTATTTAATAAATTTATAGGCTGCCCAATCCCGAAGGAGTATGAGTATTTACTCATTAATATTGAAGACTTTAATGGCTGTGTGTTGCGTTATTTTGAGGGGACAGCACATTTACACTGTTATACAAGCTGAATACTTACTACTTTATATTGTAGCCAAGTGTCACTTCTTCAGTGTTGTCACATGCAAAGATAATACTTAAATATTTACAAAATGTGAGGCGGTGTACTCACTTCTATGGTATACTGGTATCTAAAGGTAGTTGAACCCAATGCTGGCTACAGAAGACACGCGTGGATTCACATCGATGGCCTGCATTGATGTTTTTTCCGATCGATCTTGTCAAAGTGCGAACCCAGAAGGGCGTCTGATATATATATATATATAAAGCTGTACAAGATATAGATTCTTTTGCAATCGTATAAATGAAAACTCAAAGTGTGAAGGAGCACCCTGGAGCAAAAAGTGCAAAACGGAAGCTGAGGGGTCCCTTTGCGCGTGGAACCTCTGAAGCAAAACAACCGTTTCCAAATTGGATGTCTACTTCGGATCGGACCGTTTGATCGCCTGGGAAGGCTTTCAAACCAAACTGACAATTGGATTAAGGTAAAGGTAAAGGTTCCCTTCGCACATCTGTGCTAGTCGTTTCCAACTCTAGGGGGCGGTGCTCATCTCTGTTTCAAAGCCAAAGACCCAGCACTGTCCGAAGATGTCTCCGTGGTCATGTGGCCGGCATGACTAAACGCCGAAGGAGCACGGAACGCTGTTACCTTCCCAGCAAAGGTGGTTCCTATTTTTCTACTTGCTTTTGAACGGCTAGGTTGGCAGAAGCTGGGACAAGTAACGGGATCTCACTCCGTTACGCAGTGCTAGGGATTCGAACCGCTGAACTGCCGACCTTTCCGATCCACAAGCTCAGCATCTTAGTCACTGAGCCACTGCAATTGGATTACTACGGGGTCATTTTCTTTTTGCCCATAATAACGTTCCAGATCAGATCCACGCGAGGACTGAATTTAAAATAATAATAATAATAGCGGATTGAGCGACCTGAACTGCATCAACAATGGGAGTCCATCAACAGAATGCGATAAACTTGGAACAGGTCTTCAAACGGGGATCGTGTCTCATCTGTCCACCCTTTTGAGTGCTGAACTGAATTCCCTTCTCTGTCCAATCTAACACTTCGCTTACAGACATTTGCCTTCCTGATCACAGCTTTTTTAAAAAAAAAAATCTGCAGAGACTACTTCAGCCTTTTTGAGGATCTATGGCAACTGAAGGCCCAGATCCAGCATGCTTAGGATGGCCCGGTGGCTCAGAGCCACTTTCTAAGCCTAGGAAGAGCTTTGAACAAATCTGAAGACACCACTAGGACTTCAACGTCATCTAGGACTTCCTCCTCTTTTCCAAGGGGATGTGGGGCAGCGGGGGGAGGGAGGAGAGAGACTCAAGAAACAAAGTAGAAAAGCAGGGTTCAACTCAACGTTGACTCACGGCTCAAAGCAAGCAACAGCTCCAAGTTTGTGGAGATACCTTGGGCTGACCAAAAGTCCAAACTCACTGCAAGCTACTTCATCCATTAGCAACGGAAGCAAGTCTAGGTATGATATAGACCTCACCACCATCTTGAATGATATTACTCCAAACTTTCTGAGCTTGGTTGTTTTCTTGCATTACCCAACTAGGTAACATCGTCAATCATCAACATCTTTTAACCACCCCATAACCCCTTGCGGGGGTGGAGTCTGTGCTACTGAATGGAGTGTTACTGGCCAGATGCCTTTCCTGTTGCCAATGCAGAGTTTTATTTGGCAAATAAATTTCCATTGTGCCCAGAGAGAAATATCTGCCTCTACCTAGGATTGAACTCACAGCCTCCCGATCGTGAGGCGAGAGCTCCACCTCTAGGCCACCGCGCCGCTCAGGTAACATCATCAATGCTGAGTGCTAACCTCATGAGCACTGATGATGTCACTTTGTTTCGGTAATGGAACGTCTGCAAGGGAAAAAACCACAGAGCAGCGAGCACTGCTCATTTCAACCCAGAGCTAAAAAACATTCTCCTTTATTGGTATTTCTCCAAAACTTTGTGGACAAACAGAATCTAGAGAGGGTCCACGCAGCTCACCCTGGATCCCTTACCCCCAAATGAGACAGTGAAGACAACGGATGCTCTTATTTCACAGATACTCAGAGTTCAATAATGCAGAGACAAAGTCTTAGCAATGGTGTGAATGGCCTTTCACCATTAGTATTTTCCACCTAGGAAGTATTTTTTTAAAAACCCACCCTTTTCTGTCTTTTGGAACATCTGCATGCTAGATGGCTCTTAATTTTTGGGAGGGGGGTGGTAGACAAAGTGAGGTATGTATCCCCCCCTCCATTCCTGATGTGTTCTAGTCTCTATGCAGCCTATATTTCTGATGTTCTCCTCTGTCTCTTTTCTTTGCAATCTGTTAACTGTTAAAATTTTTTACACCTGTCGTACAATGAGATGCTACCAGGAATGTCTCCTAGGGACCACGTGTTCTGACCCAGGCTTCCTTAACAAGCATGAAGCATTCTTGGTCTCGGAAAAAAACCCTCTTATTTACACGACTGGGAATTTCTTTCATTCACAGTCAGCAAGGCTTAGCAAACAGTCTTTCAGAGGAATGTTTATCCACACGAACCTTATCTCGCTTGGAGAGCTGCCAGATAACCAGTTTCCCAATGCAGGGCAAGGCAAAACTTGGCACAGGGTCTCTCATAGTCACAAACAGAACTTTCCACTCTTGACATGACTGAAGGAACAAATTGTTTCCTGCAAAAGCCCCCTCCCCATTAGCTCCCCTTTTGTTTCCTATGGTAGGGGCCAGTCACCACCAAGGTGTGGCTTTACTCTTAAGTCGACCCTGCTTTCTTAGTTGTTCTTGTCTTCTGGCAACTCTGCGCAGGCGCACACTGGGAACAGGCTCCAGCTGTTCCTCTGCCTCACTGCTATCTAACTCCAAAGGCAGCTGATCACTGCCAGACAGCCTTGGCTTCCTCTCTGCCTTCGACTCAGAGCCCTCGTCCGAGACTTCTCCGGACTCCAGGACTGGCCCATGTTCCTCCCCAAACTCCTCACTGTCCGACTCTGCTGCCAGCTCCGCAGGCCGCTGGTGGGCCACAACACCACAAACATCTGGAAAAAAAAGAGAAACCTACAGAAAATAAAATCAAAACTACCAGAGGGCAAGGGGAAGATGTTGCATTCTGTGCAACCTTTTTACAGTCATAAGGGGGAATAAAACGGTTCCTTCTATTTTTTTCTGCTTTATCTCCACCATCCTTTGACTTCCTTCCTGCCATAAATGATCAGAAATGCTGAGCGATGGCTGGTTTATTTTTATTTGTTTTTTTTTTTAAAAAATGCTACCCAGAGTTTTCTCGGAAATGTCACTGGGCTCATGCAAGCTTCAAAATAAAAAATAACCGTAGCAACCGAATGAGGGTCAAATAGATCGTCCTTGACTTAACAACTGTTCCTCTAGTAACCGTTTAAAGTTATAACGGCATTGGGAGAAAAGTGACCAGTGATTATTTCCCCCCATGTTTAAAGGCAAACGGTAAAGGTTCCCATCACACATATGTGCTAGTCGTTCCCAACTCTAGGGGGCGATGCTCATCTCTGTTTCAAAGCCGAAGAGCCAGCGCTGTCTGAAGATGCCTCCGTGGTCATGTGGTCGGCATGACTAAACACTGAAGGTGCACGGAACGCTGTTACCTTCCCACCAAAGGTGGTTCCTGTTTTTCTACTTGCACTTTTTACATGCTTTTGAATTGCTAGGTTGACAGAAGCTGGGATAAGTCACGGGAGCTCACTCCATTATGCGGCGCTAGGGATTTGAACCACCAAACTGCCAACCTTTCTGATCGACGAACTCAGCGTCTTAGCCACTGAGCCACCGCGTCCCGTAAAATAGGGCAAAAACTCCCATTAACAACTGACTTGCTCAGCGACAGAAATCTGGGGCTCAATTGCAGTCATTAAGTCGAGGACTACCTGTATAGATTTTTTTTTAAGCCCTAACTCTAGAGAGGAAGGAAATGGCCAGTTTGACTTAAAGCCCCTTCCCTCCCATCAGCCTAAAAGTGAGCCGACTCAATTTTGCTTAAAAAAATCATGCAGATGACATATCCACCCCTTTTTATATATTTTATAAGAAACCAACGCAAAGGAAAACGCAACCGAGGTACCCTCCCCCTCCCGATTTTTTGTATACAAAAAAGAAAGAAGGGGGGGGAAAAAAAAAAGAGGAGACGTATATCCGAGTTTCAAAGATGGTATAAAAATGCACAGCTTCCATTAAAGAAAGGCGTTTTTCCAGCTATCAAGAGTAGAAATATGAAAGGGGGGAGGGGAAAAAGCACCGTTCGAAGAAGTTTTGAGTCGTCATGGATCTGTACGGAAAAGCTGGACGCTGGCGAAGGATCGTAATATATATATATATTTTTTTACAGTCGTTGAAAACAAGCAACTTGGAATCGAGATGTCGAAGGGGAAGAAGTCCCAGCGGTCATTAATGTCTCTGTTTTATCATTCAGATTGCTAAAACAGCACCGGCTGATTTCCCTGAATTGAAAAGGAAATTTAAAAAAAAACAACAACACTTCTCTTTGCTACAAAGGTTATTTTAAGTTTGGCAACCTAGTTTTTTTTCCTGCACAACAATATATAGAGATATAGATATTTATTTATATATGTCATTCATGTCAAATTTTATTTCTCTCTCTCTCTCTCTTTTATATTCCAGAAGATACAAAGCTCTTGAGGCTTCCTGCCCACCGAATCCCACCCCAGTCGCCTACCCCTCGTTAATATTGTCTTTTCCCTTGCCCCGTTTTTTTCAAATGGATTTTAATTATTATAATATATTTTTTTACAAAAATGTGAGATGCTTCGACGAATACAGGAATTTTTGTTGCGTTTTATTCTCCCTCCCGCTGTCCTCCCACTTACCCCTCCCCAACCCCTTTTCCATGTTTAAATTACAAAGGACACAGCAGACACTGGGGAAAAAAATCTCTCAAATGAATCTTGCTGGATTAAAACGAACAAACAAGAAATGTGCTTTCCAAAAACCACACCGTTCCAGTAAATATGGCAACCAAATAATTTTTTAGCCCCCATGAAAGAGGGAAGCCATCGGAATCTCAAAAATGAAAATGAAAACAATGAAAATCCAGCTTTTCTTTTCCAATCGCAGACTTAAACCCTAAGAAATTAACATGGTTAAAAACTCAAAAGACCACTACCGATAGTCCTTGACTTACAACTATCCGTTTTGTGACTGTTTGAAGTTGCATTGACTCCTGACTGTTTCACGCACTTATGACTGCTGGCGCATCTCCACGGTTGTGGGGTCAAAATTACGGATTGTTGGCTCGTAGTTATGACGGTTGCAGTATCCCGGGGTCAAGTGATTTCCTTATGTGACCTCCCGACAAGCAAAATCAATGCGGAAGCCAGATTCACTTCAGAACAGCGGTGATCCGCTTAATGGCGGTGGCAGAGAGGTTGTAAAATGGGGCAAACTTCGCTTGGCTTAGCCATTTAGTGCTCGGGTTGGGGTCATAAGTCAAGGACTACCTCTATAAACCCCGTACGGGAACAGGCCATGATTGTATGCCTCGATTGAATCCTGGGTGGCAATGAAACCAGCTTTTACCCACGAATGTCGGTTTTCTCGAGTATACAACCCTAATTGCAGACTAAAAGTGCAACTAACTCTTTTAGTTCGATGGGATTTACTATCAGGTCTCTGGGATGAGCTAAGACCTAAGCCTTTATTATATCCATATATGGATATTTTTGCGTTTTTCCCTTTTGTTTTTAAAACTATATATATAGTTAAAAGCCAAGTGAAAAGAAAACACGGGAGATGGAAGGGAGAGGTTTCTGATGAAAACGACAGAAAGCATGGAGGGAGTTGGGTTTGACTTGACCCTAAAGAAAGTCTGTTTTTCAAATCAAGAGTGCTGTCCGTGGTAGATGGTATAAGGTAAAGAGGTTCAGGATGTGGGGGCGGAATTGGACCTTAGAACTGATTGGAAATTAAGAAAGACATTGTCCACCGGGAAAAATCAGCTGAGTTGAGATTCCTGTTAGTTTCTTTTTCACCGCTTGCACGTCGGTTCCCATCCAAAATCAGGGCAGAAGTCAGAAAGGGGAGATGAACCGTACGCCAAGAATAAGAAGAGAGAAGCACCGTGGGAATCACCTTAACTTGGAAAGCAGATTGGAGCTCACGTTAATGTTGTCTTGATTATTGTTGCCTCCAAGGCCTGACAGGCCCACCATTGTTCTGACTTCGGTTTCCCTTTCTTTCTTTTCTTCCAAAACCCTTCAACTCAGCACAACCTCTGGGTTTCCCCTCCGAGGATCAAAACTTCAACAATGGCCCACCCAAAAGAGAGAAAAAAAAAGGGGGAGAGGGTTTGAAAAGAAAAATCCCATCGCCCTCAATCTCGGTTTTCTCTTTTAAAAATTCACAGGAAGGAAAGAAAGGAAGAAGAAAGGAAAGAAAGAAAAGAAGGAAAGAGAGAGGAGAGGGAGAGAAGCAATGAAGAAAGGAAAGCAGGGAAGGGAGAGAAGGAAGGAAGGAAAGAGGGAGAGGAAGGGATGAAGAAAAGAAAGGAGGGAAGGGAGAGAAGGAAGGAAGGAAGGAAAGAGGGAGGAGAGGGAGAGAAGGAAGGAAGCAATGAAGAAAGGAAAGGAGGGAAGGGAGAGAATGAAGGAAGGAAAGAAGAGGAGAGAAAGAAGGAAGAGGAGGGAGAAAAGGAAAGAAGGAAGGAAAGGAGAGAGAAAGAAAGAAAGGAAGAGAGAGAAAGAAAGGAAGGAAGGAGGGAAGGAAGGAAGGGAGAAAAAAGTGCCTTTTTAAATAACAACTATACTTATCGTATCAATTATCCTGGAGATTTTCATTGAGGACACCTTTTTGGTTCTTTTCTTTTTCTCTTTTTGTCCCCACCTCCCCTTTCCTCTTCTCTCGACCTTCATCTCCCAACTCAACACCATCTACGTTGAAGTCCACCAAGAACCGAATCCAGCTGGCCTTAACTTGCCCTTCTCTTCCAGAATTATTGATTCCTCCTGCTGGGAGGTGGAGAGAGATCTGTTTTTCCGTTTTGCCTTCTTCTTCTTCTTCTTCTTTTTTCTTTCTTTCTTTTTTCCTGGATGGGAAGCTGAGGTTTTTCTCCCAGAGCAGGAGGGTCGAGTGAGCCCTCCAGATCCTAGTGGGCGGATGGACGTTCTCCTCAACCTTCAAGTCTGCAGCTTTGGCTGTGGTCTCACCGATTCTGCATTCAGAATGGCAGTGATGGGAAATGCAAACCTTTGTGTCCGTGTGTTGGTGTTTGTCTGTGTGTGTGTGTGTGTGTGTGAGTGTGTGTTTGTTGAGTCTTCTTTGAGTCGAGGGGAAACAAGGACAACAAGAATCGTAAAACAAGCGGCTGGATTTTAGCCCTGCAAGAAAGAAGAATCAAAGGAGGTTAATTTCAAAAAATGGAGGCGGTGAGGTAGGTTTTGCAGCTGACAGATGGGAAGAGGGGGAGAATACCAGGCCCCTCCCCACCCAAAACCAGCACATAGGGCAGTGACGGAGAACCTTTTCTTCACTAGGTGCCCAAAACAGAATGTGTGTGTGTGTTTGTGCCCGTGCTGGAAACCCGAAGGGCAGCCGGTCAGTATGCACCGGAAAAGTAGGCCGTTTTGGGGGCCTTTTTCAGGCTGTTTTTTTGGGCCCAGAAAACAACCTGAAAATGGCCCCAAAACTGCCCCCAAAACGTCATGAAAACTGGCCCTTAAAACAACTTGTTTTGGGGCTGGTTTTAGCCATTGTTCAGGCTGTTTTCCAGCATTCTGGTGCCTGCGAAGACCAGTTGGCCAGCACATATGTGTCTGCTAAAAACCAGAAGAGCAGCAGGCAACAGTGCGCATGCCCACAGAGAGGGCTGTGTGTGCACCTCTGGCACACATTCCATAGGCTTGCCATCACAGACACAGGTTATCCTCCCCGTCTTCAAGCAATGATCCCAGCCCCTAATCCCATCCTCCGTGGTGAGACAGGCAGTTTACAGGGTCAGCCTTTTGCAAACCCCAACAATCTGGGTCTTCATTTGACCCACCTCGGAATGAGGGAAGTATGAGTCAACCTTGAGCTGTTCAGGATTGAATTCATGGCAGTGGGCAGAATTAGCCTGCAATACTGCATTCTAACCACAGTGCACCATGCATGGATGGACAGATGGGAAGGAGGGAGGGAGGGAGGACAATAGCAATAGCACTTATATACCATTTCACAGTGCTTTCCAGCCCTCTCTAAGGGGTTTTATAGAGTCAGCCTCTTGCTCCCAACAATCTGGCTCTTCATTTTACCCACCTTGGAAGGAGGGAAGGCTGAGTCAACCTTGAGCTGCTCAGAATCGAACTCCTGGCAGTCAGCAGAGTTAGCTTGCAATACTGTATTTTAACCACTGTGCACCATGGACGGATGGATGGAAGGGATGGAGGGAGGAAGAAAGGAAGGAAGGACAGTAGCAATAGCACTTATATACCACTTCACAGTGCTTTCCAGCCCTCTCTAAGGCATTTTATAGTGTCAGCCTCTTGCCCCCAACAATCTGGATCCTCATTTGACTCACCTCAGAAGGACAGAAGGCTGAGCCAACCTTGAGGTGGTCAGGATTGAACTGCTGGCTGTGGACAGAGTCAGACTGCAATGTTGCATTCTAACTACTGCAAATGATGGATGGATGGATGGATGGATGGATGAATGGATGGATGGATAAGATGGAGGGAGGAAGATAGCAATAGCGCTTAAGACTTATATACCACTTTACAGTGCTTTTACAGCCTTCTCTAAGTGGTTTACAGTCAGCCTCTTGCCCCTTCCTCATTTTACCCACCTTGGAAGGATGGAAGGCTGAATCAACCTTGAGCCAGTCAGGATCAAACTCCTGGCTGTGAGCAGAGTCAGACTGCAATGTTGCATTCTAACCATTGTGCACGATGGATGGATGGAAGGTAGGAAGGAGGGAAGGAATAGCAATAGCACTTAGACTTATATACCACTTTTCAGTGCTTTGCAACGCTCTCTAAGTGGCTTACAGAGTCAACATTTTGCCCTCAACCATCTGGCTCCTCATTTTACCAACCTCGGAAGGATGGAAGGCTGAGTCAACCTTGAGGCTCCTCAGGGGCCACCCTGGGCCACCCAAAATCTCTCAACTGCCTTCTTTACACCTGCCTGTATCTCGAATGGAGCCAGATCAACAGAGAGACAGAGACAGAGAGAAAATAAGCCACGATGCAAAGTCATGCAGAAACGGAGACAAGTTAATCACCCTTGTCCAACGATTGTGGAAAAAAAATGAACCTACCATGCATGCACATTGTTAGACCCAGGAGTCAACAGGCTGGGGCTTAGTATCTCGTGTGTCCACCAGAGTCACCGAAGGCCTGTTGCTCCTAGCAAGCGTTTTCCTATTTGTGTCATTCTGCAGCGAGGCGTTAAAAAGAAAAAAGGCAAAACACAACAGGGTTAAAACGATCAAACGGACCGGCAAAACACACCTGTCCGAGAAAGCATTAGTGCCGAGACAGGGAATCAGGGAGGAAAGAAAAGTAGAGGATTTGAGGGTGGTCCACGGCAAACCTCCGCCGTAATCGGGAAGGCAGAGCAAGACCAGAGAGCAAGCAGGCACAGGGTTGACACTCAAAACTATCGCTTTATGAGCCCAAGGGAGGGAGGGAGGGAGCCCTCGACTTACGACCACAACGGAGCCCCCCGTTTTCTGTTCTCGCTAAGTGAGACCTTTGCCCAAAGGGAGCGTCGGCCCAGTTCACGACCTTTTCTTGCCGCGGTTTGCTAAGTGCATCATGTCCGGAGTTATTAAGTTAGTCACACAGGCTGTTAGGCGAATCTGGCTTGTCGGAAGGCCGCAAAAAGGGAATGGCTTCACACACACACACACACACACACACACACACACACACACATAGACGAGTCAGTTGCCAAGCATCTGAATGTTGATTGTGTTGTGTCGAGGACTATCTGTACTCCAGGACAGATGCTGGACAATGAATGATGTTAAACTCATGGCTGCTGCCGTGTTTTTTTAAAGGCATTTTCTGCCCTCCCCAGGCTCCAGAGGCTTTATAGGAGCCTGGGGAGGGCGAAAAGAGCCTCCCTGCCCGCCCGGAGGCCCTCCAGAGGCTTCAGGAGCTTCCCTGAAGCCTCTGGAGTGCAAAAAAAACAGCCCTATGGGCAAACCGGAAGTTCGGGAACAGACTTCCGGTTTGCTCGTAGGGTTGGTTCAAGCCATCCGGAGGCTTCAGGGACCTTCAGGAGGCTTTCCTGAAGCCTCCGGAGGACTAAAAAGGGCCCTATGAGCAAACTACTGAAGGTCCCTGAAGCCTTCCGGAAGGCCTCCGGGGGGGGGGGGGGGGCAGGGAAGGCTGTTTTCGCCCTCCCCAGGCTCCTATAAAGTCTCTGGAGTCTGGAGAGGGCGAAAAAAGCATGCAAAACATGGGGGGGAGCGCCTCTCATGCGCGCATGCGCACTGGGGGGGTTGTCGTTGCATTATAGGTGTGGCACGCCCGCGCACGACCTCCACTGCACTCCCCCCCTTACGGCATGCGAGCCAAAAAAGGTTAACCATCGCTGTGCTAGAGGGAATAATATATGTATAAAGTATGTGGGGGTTTTTTTTTTTGATGTACCTTTTTTAATGTTTTGATCGTTGTTATGTTTTTTATTTTTAGTCTTCTTGGATTTTTTTTTTTTTTGAGTTTTGTCCCTTGTATTTTAACTTTGTTTCGAACAAAATAAGAACATGTCTTAAAAAAAGAGTTGTGCCTGTCTTACAAAGGGAAACACCTTCCTTGCTACCCTGAGATTGTCAGAAGTATCTTCCTCTCCAATGTCATTGCAACTCATAGTGACGGTTGCTTGGAAGCGGACACACCTCGGCCTTACTCCATCCTGCAAATGCAGGGCAGGACGGTCTCCAAAGGGAGCTTGTTGTGGCCGGTCAGATGCCGGCCACTCCAGCAGCCAAATCAGAGGAGGAGGAGGAGGTGTGGGAGTCAGGGTCAGCATCAAGGCAACCTGAGAGCTGCAAGGGGGAAGAGGGAACAGACTGGCAGAGAGAGAGAGAGAGACACAGAGAGAGAGAGAGGGAGGGAGGGAGGGAGGGAGGGAGAGAGACAGACAGACAGAGAGAGAGCGAGAGAGAGCGAGACAGAGACAGAGACAGAGAGAGAGAGAGAGAGAGAGAGACAGCAGTCAAATCAGCGGAGGAGGAGGTGTAGGAGTCAGGGGTCAGCATCAAGGCAACCTGAGAGCTGCAAGGGGGAAGAGGGAATGGACTGGCAGAGAGAGACAGAGACAGAGAGAGAGAGAGAGAGAGAGACAGACAGACAGACAGAGACAGAGAGACAGAGGCAGAGCCTGGATTGTCTGTCAGCCCTCAGATGGAGAGTCAATTGACATGTGGATACACAGAAGGCAGAGGAGAGGAGAGCAGTGGAAATCTATGGGCTGGTCCTTCAGCTGGAAGAGCCACTGCTGCTAGTGAAGCCCCACCCTAACTCTGGGGATAAAAGGCAGGGGGCGGAGATGAATAGAAGTGGCAGACAACTATTCATCTCCCTGCCGGACAGACTTGTTAGCCTGTGGTGAGAGAGAAACTTTTTGCTGGGGCTGCCGCCATGCCTAGTAAAGGAATTATTGATTTAACTACAGAGAGTTTGTCATGGTTGGGAAGCTGGGTCAGAACGGAGCTGCTTACTTTTAGGGGTTCTTTCTCCGATGCGTCTCCCATGTGGTCGTTGGTTTTGTATTTCCGCTCCTTGTCCCGGTGATCGATGGTGGAGTAGCCATCTGTGAAGAACAGAAGCTGGTTGGAAAGAGAGCAGTTGCCGGGCCAGAAAGGAGTGCACAAGAGACTCAGGTAGACATCTCCTTAGTTCACATGAGTATAAGGGGTGAAGGCGTAGTTAAGCATAGTCAGACTGTCAAGGTTCTGCTACTGTTACTACCATTGAAAAGACTTTGAGAGTGGATGACAGCTATTCTGCTAAGTAAACTTCTGGAGAATACGTCAAACTCCAGAATGAGTGACAGGCTTGATTACAGTACCAATGTCAACCCTGAAGCTTTCCTGACTGAGGTCACTTTGAGACTTCAGTGCTGACACACTGGAGCTGAAAGATAGGGAGGGGGAGTATAGAGAAAGTTGGGGTATTGTAGTCAAAACAAAATACTTTCTCTTGGGAACCAAGGTCATTCCTGCAAGTGCTCGGAAGGAGGTGACTGGAGTCACCTACCGTGTTCCCCCCAGAATAAGACAGGGTATTATTTTCTTTTGACTCCCAAAATAAGCACTTGGCCATATTTTTGGGGAGGTCTTATTATTTTTGAGATGTAGAAGGTGGCAAGTGTGGTTACCTCATGGCTGCTGCTGTGTTGCAATATTTTCAGGGAGGACTTATATTGGGGAGGGCTTATTTTTGGGGAAGGGCTTATTTTAGCGCATGTGCTCAAAAGCCAGATTGGGCTTATTATCCAGGGAGGTCTTATTTTTGAGGAAACAGGGTAGCAACTGGACTGTATTCTGATTGGACCGTGTGACTGGTTGTTTTGAGAAAGTGAAAAACTCCTGCTTTTAATTAGCGTGAAAACCGCAGAAATGTTCAGAGTCGGTTTTCACCAAGTCTGTGCCAATATGACATATCCAATAAACCCATTCTTTGAGGAATCTGCCTGCCTCAGAGTTTTGTTTGCTCTGAGTATGTTACTTGGAACCCTGATAGTGACTGGAGTAGGTTTTATCCACCATTACCTGGTCCAAGCTCATCCATTGGAATCATATCCCGGCTTCCGGTCTTCTCGTTATCTATAAATAAGAGGAAGAAATAGAACACAGTTTATGTGGGATTCAAGTCCAGGATATCATGCTTGAAGAAGTATGAATTCTCTAAGCCAATAGGAGAGCTTAAGCCAATGTCCAAGGCAGTGCTTTCCAAACTTGGCGACTTTAAGATAGGTGAACTTTAACTCCCAGAATTCCTCAGGCAGCATGATTTAAGAGGGCTGGACTTCAACTCCCAGAATTCCCCAGATAACATGCGTTAAGATGGGTGGCCTTCAACACCCAGAATTGCTAAGCCAATATGCTACGATAAATCGGTTTGCCCAGTGGAAGTTAACAAACAATCAATCAGACTTGAAACTTTTATTAGTAGATAGATTCCACCATAACATTTGCAGAATGTGACATTGTTTAGATGTTTCCACTGCTGTGAGTTTAATTTTACCTTTCAGGTTATGAGATTCCTCCCCCCCCTGTTTTTATGATTTAGGGCAGAGGTCCCCAACGACTGGTCCACAGTTCTGTCCCAAGGACCGGCCCATAGATTTCCACTGCTCTCCTCTCCCTTCTGCACATCCATGTGTCAGGCACTGGAGCCAGCTGTTCCTCCTCTTCCTCATCAGCCACCTCCCATCCTGGGAGCTGTTGACTCTCGATCTGAGGGCTGATGGACACACCAGGCTCCATCCCCTCTTTCTCCCTCCCTCTCTCCCTCCCCCTCTCTCTCTGACAGCTTCATTTCCTCTCCCCACTCGGAGTTCTCAGGATGCCCTGATGCTGACCCTGACTCAAACACCTTCTCCTCCTTCTCTGATTTGGCTGCTGAAGGGGCTGGCAGCTGGCAGGCCGCAACACCAGGCTATGGCCTATTTGCAACTGGGCAGTGCGCGTGGTGGGCTGGCATGCACGCGTGCCGCTTGACTCGCATGAGCAGTGGGTTCGTGCGTGCACAGCTCGACTCGCACAAACGGTGGGCAGCATGCACGCATGTGCTGACCCGTTGCTCACGTGGCCCAGTTCCCTCTCCCCCACCCCAGCCAGGCCGCCAAGCCGCAACGTCTGGGGGGGGTCACTGATTTAGGGAACAGCCTAGAACGCATTGCCCCTAAGGTGAAATCGGAATGCAATGAAATAAGTAGAATCTCATCCCACTTGGAGCCAGTCATAAATAAGCCCTCGGAAAGGAGCTCAGACAAACCTTGGCTTTTATCCACCAGCGGCAAAGTGCTATCATCATATCCAGATTTACAAGAGGTACTTTTGGATCCCTTCATTGTTGCGGAGGCAGTCTAGGACGTTAAAAAAAAAGGTGATTATCAGTGGTTTGCGTGCGACAGAGCAGAAAGCAAAAATCCATGCTGAAAAATGATGGTAAAATACGTCATTTCCCCAACAAATCCTTCTCCCCTCTCTGACTACCTATATACCTGGATTCCCTATGACAAGATAATATTTTCCATACACCTGAGAATACAGAATATAAATGCAGATCTACTTTTATCTAGTCCAGTGATCTTGATGGATTGAATCTCCTTCACACGGGGAGTTCATTTTTGTAAAATTATTTTGCAGTATATTCTTTATTTATTGTTTGCAGTATAGTCTTGTAAGCTAAAATTCCTATCTATTCTTTTTTATGTATTTGTTTTTTATTGTATCCTGCCTTTATTGTTTTTACAAATAACTCAAGGGGGTGAATATATCCAACACACCTTCCTCCTTCTATTTTCCCCATAACCATCATCCTGTGAGGTGGTTTGGGTTGAGACAGAGTGATTGTCCCAAAGTCTCCCAGCCAGCTTTCATGCTTAACTAAGGTAGAATTAGAACTCACTATCACCTGGTGATCGGCCCAAAGTCAACCAAATGGGTTTCCTGGCTAGGATAGAACTAGAACTCACTGTCACCTGATGATTGCCCCAAAGTCAACCACCTAGGTTTCATGGCTAAGATAGATCTAGAACTCACCATCACCTGGTGATTGGCCCAAAGTCAACCAAATGGGTTTCATGGCTAAGGTGGAACTAGAACTCACCATCACCTGGTGATTGGCCCAAAGTCAACCAGCTGGGTTTCATGGCTAAAGTGGAACTAGAACTTACTATCATGTGGTAATTGGCCCAAAGTCACCCAGTTGGGTTTCATGGTTAAAGTGAAACTAGAACTCACTATCACCTGGTGATCATCCCAAAGTCACCCAGCTGGGTTTAATGGCTAAGAATAGAACTAGAACTCACTATCACCTGGTGATTGGCCTAAAGTCATCCAGCTAGGTTTCATGGCTAAGCTGGAATTAGACATCATCATCTCCTGGAGATTGCCCCAAAGTCAACCAGATGGGTTTCATGGCTAAGATGGAACTAGAACTCACTGTCACCTGGTGATTGGCCCAAAGTCAACCAGTCAGCTTTCATGCCTAAGGTGGGACTTGAACTCACGGTCTCCTGCTTTCTAGCTTGGTGCCTTAACCACTAGGCCAAGCTGGTTCTCAGTTCTTACTAGCAGTTCTCCGCTAGAAACTGCATGGGCTTTCTTACCTGGAAATGAGATTTATTCCAGCCTTCCTTCTGCAAAGCATTCCTTAACTCTTTGTAGCTCCAGGTCATTTGAAGCACGTGAGAAGCTGCTTTCGTCTCTCTGGAGGACTGGCTGATTTTGAAGAGGTGGGAGAGGGGAAAACCACAGAGACAGAAAGAAAGCCAACAAACGTCAAATGCAGAAGAACTGGTCAGCCAGCCTCTTAACGTAGCTGCAAAATTATTGCAAAGAAGCTGCTCTTGGATATTGCAGGACATAAAAAGGTAAAGGTTCCCCTCGCACATATGTGCTAGTTGTTCCCGACTCTAGGGGGCAGTGCTCATATCCATTTCAAAGCCGAAGAGCCAGCGCTGTCCAAAGTCGTTAAAAGACGCTTGCTCCTGCAGAGGAAAGCCATGGCAAAGCTAGACAGCATCCTAAAAAGAAGAGACAGCGCCAAAGAATGGAGGCCTTTGGACTCTGGTGCTGGAGAAAACTCCTGCGAGTCCCTTGGACTGCAAGGCGATCCAACCAGTCAGTCCTAGAGGAGATCAACCCTGACTGCTCTTTAGAAGGCCAGATCCTGAAGAGGAAACTCAAAGACTTTGGCCACCTAATGAGAAGGAAGGACTCCCTGGAGAAGAGCCTCATGCTGGGAATGATGTTGCTCTATCAGTCATGCTATCATCTATCTATCTATCTATCTATCTATCTATCTATCTATCTATCTATCTATCTATCTATCTATCTATCTATCTATCTATCTAATCTCCCTACATACCTACCTATCATCCACCCATTCACCATCTATCTAACTTTTAGCATTTTTAAAATGTATCTCTTTTCCTTTTTACATATGTTTATCTTTGTTTTTGTAAACTCTAATAAAATTTATTACTTAACAAAAAAAGGAAAGAGAAAGTACTTCCCTTCCCTCTCCAACAAGATCCTGGCTGAGTAAGATAAGAGTCAGAAGGTCAATGATGATTGGGAAAAAAATCCTTTTATTTTGTGAATGTCATTATCTATCTATCATCTATCTATCTATCTATCTATCTATCTATCTATCTATCTATCTATCTATCTATCTATCTATCTATCTATCTACCTACCTACCTACCTACCTACCTACCTACCTACCTACCTACTTATCCCTAACTATCTACTTACTTATGTATCTACCTATTTATCTGTATCTATCATCTATCTATCTCCCTTGGACTGCAAGGTATCCAGTTCTAGAGGAGATCAACCCTGACTGCTCTTTAGAAGGCCAGATCCTGAAGAAGAAACTCAAAGACTTTAGCCACCTAATGAGAAGGAAGGATTCCCTGGAGAAGAGCCTCGTGGTGGGAATGATGGAGGGCAAAAGAAGAAGGGGACAGCAGAGAAGGAGGTGGCTGGATGAAGTCACCGAAGCAGTCGGCATGAGCTTAAATGGACTCCAGAGGATTGTAAAGGACAGGAAGACCTGGAGGAACGTTGTCCATGAGGCCACGATGAGTCGGACACGACTTCACAACTAACAACAACAAAACACAAACACACACACACTCTTTTCTCTAACGATTTCCTTGAGTCATTAATTTTGGATGCTATTTGGAACCTGGCACTTTATTTTATTAACAATCCCCTCCCTGCTTTTTCGGCATCTCTGAATATTCACAAAGGACAAGCATCTTCTCTTTTGCCAATAAATGTCTGGATTTGCTTAAATGATGAGACTTGATGCTTGCATGCTCAATGCTGAAACAGCCAGCCGGGGGATTTTGTCCCGGGATTGACTGATGGGTTTTGTCAGATTGATTTTACCTCGGTGTCCACTCCAGCTTATGGCAGATTTAAAGATGCGTGGTGATGGCATCTGTTTTTAAATGCTCATCTCAAAGATGAGGGGGCCCTCTGTTCTGAGATGCAAAAGACGGGTGAGATTTGGGAGTTTCTTGCTTCAGGACCATCCATCTTACAAACTCGGGACGTTGCAAATCAATGGCTTCAAAAGCTGACGAAGTTAACAGAGATGGCTAAATGGGCTGCTTTAATTTAAGAGAAGAATGCAACCAACTTCGTTTCTACTTGGAAACCACTGCTGGGCTTTGTTCTTGAGGTAGGAAAAAAATTGAGAGTTTGCTTTTGTTTTTTGCTGGTCAGGCAGGTTTGCTGTTATAGGAATGGCTAGTATATATTATTGTGCAAAAATAAAAAGTCGAGGCTGTATGGAGATTCATAAAACGTTATTGTATTACGCTATGTTATAGAATATAGAACCTTATTCTAGATAGATGATAGATTAGATAGATAGATAGATAGATAGATAGATAGATAGATAGATAGATAGATAGATAGATGGACGATCGGTAGATTGAAAGATAGTTGATAGGTAGATGATAGAAAAATAGAAGAGATAAATAGATTGAAAGATAGTTGATAGATAGATGGATGATAGATAGATAGATAGATAGATAGATAGATAGATGATAGATAAGATCAAAAGTTAGATGATAGCTAGAAAGAAAGATAAATAGATAATGATAGATAGATGATAGATAGGTGGATGGATGGATGGATGGATGGATAGATGGATGGATAGATCCTATCACACTATTACACTAAAAAGAGTTGGAAGTCAATGCTCTTTTTCCCGTCTCCCTCTTTCCCTACACTTTTTCCTCTTCCCCTTTTCTTCCCTTACTTTCCCATTATTTCCATTTTCTTTGCATTTTATACTTTCATAAACTAATAAAATGTGGCAGGCATGACTAAACGCCGAAGGCGCATGGGGCACTGTTCTCTTCCCACCAAAGGTGGTTCCTATTTTTCCATTTGCATTTTTTACATGCTTTCGAACTGCTAGGTTGGCAGAAGCTGGGACAAGGAATGGGGGTTCACTAACGTTACACAGCGCTAGAGATTCAAACTGCTGAACTGCCAATCTTTCCGATCAACAAGCTTAGCGTGTTAGCCACTGAGCCACCACGTCCCCTAGTTCTAGAGTAGATGATGTAATTAAAAGTCATCTTCTTACACCTTGATATTTTTGTACATTACTGGAAATGTATGTATGTATGTATGTATGTATGTATGTATGTATGTATGTATGTATGTATTGTGTCACAACCCCTGGTGTGCCCAAATATGGGAGGGAGCATACTGCTTCCCTTTTCTGTCTATCGGCTCACTCTGGGAGCCATCCAGGCAGAAAGCCATTTTTTTTAATGTTATATATATATTGCAGATGCCAACCTGGATTTGCTGATAGCAACCAGCTTCTGAATGCCTTGTGTCTGGATCAGGGACCTGGCATTTTCAGAACTGTCGGTAATGATTTCGTGGATAGTGTTCAGGACCGCAACTATTGTGTCCTCTTCAAGGTTTTTGGACGATCGCTGTTGTCGGCTTGGCAGATTTCTTACCAGTTCTCCCATGGCGTAGCTACCTGAAAACAGAAGGCGCCTCTGGTTATTGCAAACTAATTTTATCCCTGAAAAATAAGGCAGCTGTAGTTAAAGGTAGAACCTATATGGGTAGTCCTCGACTAATGACCATTGTTGAGCACCTGTATGAAGTTACAACAGTGCTGAAACAAGGGGCTTACAATTGAATGTTGCACATATGCCCTCATGCCGGTAGCCGTGTCCCCGGAATTAAACAGCAAAATGTGGGTGTTGGCAACTGGCATGTAATTTGCTGAATCCTGAAGTCATGTGACCTTCCCAAATGGATTCCTACCATGCAAAGTCAACAGGGGAAGCTGGGTTCGCTTAACGCCTATGTGATTTGCTTAATGACCATGGCAAAAAAGGCCATCAAATCAGATTATTTCATAATTGCAAAGTCAACGGTGGAAGCTGGATTCGCTTAACGCCTACGTGATTTGCTTAATGACTATGGTAAAAAAGGCCATCAATTTGGATTATTTCATGATTGCATCACTTAGCAACACAGGTTTTGGTTCCAACTGTCAGAAGTGGAGGACTACCTGCAGCCCTCGACTTGCGAGACCACAATGGAGCCCAAAATACCTGTTGTTAAGCAAGACATTGGTTCAGTGAGCCTTGCCCCCATTTTGCAATCTTTCTTACCCCACTTGGTAAGTGAATCATGGCAGTTGGTAAGTTAGTCACCCGGTTGTTAAGTGAATCAGACTTTCCTCTTGACTTTGCTTGTCAGACGGTCACAAAAGGGGATCGCGTGACCCTGGGACACAGCAACGGTCATAAGTATGAACCAGTTGCCAAGGGTCTGAATTTTGATCCAATGATCACAAGAGGGGACTTCCAAAGTCATAACTATGAAAAACGGTCTTAAGTCACTTTTTTTCAGTGCTGTTGTAACTTTGGACGGTCGTTAAACGAACCGTCGTAGGTCGAGGACTATCTGTCCTTGCAACCTGGAAAGGCCTCCGGAAAATGTCCGTGATGCTTAGAACCCGTTTGTTATGACCCAGAACTTTAAAACCGATTCCAGGAATCCCGCCAATCCAGCTTCACGTTTCTGAGATCTACCCGGGAGTTTGTGTTTGGCATGTCGTTCATATTATATTGTAACATTATATTGTAATGTTAACCTTTGTTGTTCGGTTTGGGGGATTTTAATTCTCTTCTAAATTTCACTGCAGTTAGCCCAATTAAACTACACGAGTCCTTGTGGAATACTAGCCATTATAAAGCATTTATTTCAGAGGCAACAGCGGCGGGCTGCTTCAACGTTTGATTTAAAAGGAAGACGGGCCGCTCCAGTGCGGATGTTAAGAGAGGCATTCCGATGGCAAACACAACGTGGGCAAGGCCAGGACACAGCTAGGACCAGATTCAAAAGTTTTAGGGTTCAAATGGGTGCCTTAAAAGTTAAACCCACCTTTTCATTCCCACTCATTCTAGGGCAGGGCTCCCCAACCTTTCGGATCTCGGGGACCACTAAATTCATCATTTTAAACCCCGCAGACCACTAATATGACCAGCTGGGTGGGTGTGGCTAGGCGGTCACGTGACTGGGTGGGTGTGGTGACCAACTCAGTGTCACCCACGTCAAAGGGCGCCTCGCTGGTCTCTACTCACCCCTCCCTTCCCAGCCACTCCTCGCCTGCCCGCCCGGGCTCCTTAGCCCCCCCCCCCCCACAGAAAGCAGTGGCTGGAGCTAATCGGCCACCATGAGAAAAGAGTTGGCAAAACAGCTCAGTCCAAATTGGATCTGACTGAGAAGGAGGCTCACCAGAAGCACCTCACTGAGGACTACCAGCATAGGCTTTCCAAACAGAGGGAAGACCTGTGGGAGTGCAAGGCCAGGTGCCGGCGCCTGGAGGCTCAGCGGGCTGAGATGGTCGGCCAGTTCCAGGCCATGGTGCAGTCCCAGTGGAACGAGGCCCTCTGGCTCTTCCCCACCAGCGGTGCTTCCCTCCAGCCTTCGCCCAAAGCCCCCCACCAGGAGGCCGAAGCAGACCCCAAGTCGGAATTTCTGCCCCCCCTCTGACCTAAGACCCCGAAGGGGGAGATTCTTTCCAGCAACACAAGCGTTCATTGCACGTATCCATCCCAGGGCCCGTAGTTTGAGGACCCCCGATTTAGTGCAATATAAAAAATGCAAATAATTTTTCCGCGGTCCACCCAAATTTTCTCACCAGTTGGTGACCACTGTTCTACAGGGAATCTAGCAACCAAGAAAGGGCAGTGATGGGAGTTGCCAGTCCCAATTGTGTTCGCTAAGTGAGGACTAGCTGTACAGGTGGTCCTTCACTTACGACAGTTCGTTTAGTGACTGTTCAAAGTTACAAAAAAAGGGACATGACCGCTTTTTACACTCGCAACCATTGTGGTGTCCCTAAAGTCACATGATCAAAATTCGGACACTTGGCAACTCCTTCATTTTCATGATGGGTCCTGAGGTCATTTGATCCCCTTTTTCTGAGTTTCTGAGAAACGAACTCGATGGGGAAGCCAGATTCGCTTAACAACCACGTCTTTCACTTAACAACTGCAGTGATTGACTTTGCAGCCGGGGCAAGAAAGGTTGTAAAATGGATCTTCATCATCTAAGCATGAGCAATAAATCAGTTGAATTGGAACGCAGCCTTCTGTAGTGGCCGGCCAGCGGCCAGCAGAGCTGGGAGCAGATTCAGACAGTGAGGAGGTTGGGGAGGAAGAGGGGCCAGTCCTGGAGTCTGGGGAAGGCTCTGATGAGGGCTCTGTGTCGGAGGCAGAGAGCGGGCCAGGGCTATATGCCAGTTATCAGCTGCCTTCGGAGTCAGAGATCATTGGGGCAAAAGAACAGCTGGAGCCTCTTCCCAGTGTGCACATGTGCAGAGCTGCCAGACGAAGGGAACATCTAAAGAACAAAGTTTGACTTGGGAGTAAGGCCACAGGTGGACAATGAATGGCCCCTCCCAGAGGAAATAAAAGAGGAGCAAAGGGGGAGTGGAGTTTGCAGGAGTTCATTAGTTTATTCCTGTATTCTTGCCAAGTATTGCGGCATCTGATAGATATCTGGCCACTTTCCAAGCCTGATAAAGGTCTGTAATTCTGAACTATCTTGAAAGATTTTGCGAGAGGAAATACTTTGCTGGAGAGGAATTCACTGCAAATTAAATAAAAGGGGTTAATCGGGATGAGGACTTGGCTTCGTGCTGTTGGGGAAGCCTAGGTTAGAACACCTTCCGTCTTTCGCAGACGGCAGTTGCCTTCCAGAACTCACCTATGAGATCCTTGTTACGGCGATCCATGGAGAGATTTCTCAGGGCTATGGATACCGCCCTCACCACCTTATCCGAATCCGACTGGAGGAGCTCCACCAGGACGGGAAGTCCTCGTTCCTTTCGTACCGTTGCCCGGATGTATGTAGACCACTATTACAAGAAGGAAGGGAGAAGATAAAAAACAGCCACTTGGAAGGGTTATGTCGTGGTCCGTTGGCTGCCGCTCCCCCCCCATCAGCCGAATCAGAGGAGGAGGAGGAGGCGTGGGAGTCAGGGGTCAGCATCAGGGCAACCTGAGAGCTCCGAGGGGGAAGAGGGAATCGGGCTGTCAGAGGAGGAACAGCTGGCTCCAGTCCATGACGTGTGAATACACAGAAGGTAGAGGAGAGGAGAGCAGTGGAAATCTATGGGCCGGTCCTTGGGACAGAAGAGCCACCGCTGCTAGTGAAGTCCCACCCTAGCTGTGGGGATAAAAGGCAGGGGGCAGAGATGAACAGATGTGGGCAGACAACTATCCATCTCCCTGCTGGACAGACTTGTTAGCCTGCGCTGAGAGAGAAACTTTTTGCCAGGGCTGCCGGCGTTCCTAATAAAGGAATCTTTTGAGTTCACTTCAGAGGGTTTGTGTGTTTGGGGAGCTGGATCAGAACAGGTTACCAGACTCCTTGCAGAAACTTAAGTAGCTGGGTTAATCTGTATTCTGGAAGAAACAAAAGCCACGATAGCAGTGTGGAACTTCTAAAGACCAGACCTTGGGAAAATGTATCTCCTGGGACAGACTATGGCTTAATGCCTTACTTCTACATGCAAAGTTGTGGTTCTCCTAGCAAAATTGATCAATGGTTGGGAGAGTGATTCACTTCTGTCTGAAATGAGTCATTTTCCGAGGGTGCCAGGGAATGCTAATGGACTTCTTCTCCTAGGCCTTGTTGTCTAGATGTCTTGGCGTGTAGAGAGTAAGGAAGACGCTCCTGACAGAGATAATTATCCAGATCCATTACCCAAGTGACAAGCAGAGAATGTGGTTTATGACCAGAACACAAAGAGGTTATGCGCAAGCCATTGGGGCCGAGACTTCCCTAATTCACATGAGTACTAGGAGGGAAAGGGGAGTGAAACACATTCAGACTTACAAAACTCTTGTTAATTATCACCAATATCAATACAAGGAATTTTAGCCTTAATTTGTTGGGCTGGTGGTCATCGATTTTGCAACGTCTCAAACTTGGAAACTTTAAACCATGGGGACTTCGACTCCCAGAATTCCTCAGTCACAGCAGGCTGGGGGAATTCTGGGGGGTTCCACCACAAAACCGCGCTTGACTAAACCGTGTCCGACTAAACCGCGTAGCTGATGTCATCAACAGGGCGACAACAGCGCGGAGACAGAAGCACGCTGTAAACCCTAAACCTAAAATTAACCCCTAAACCTAACCCCCCTAAACCTAATCCTAAACCTAACCCTTAACCTAACCCTAACCCTAACCCTAACCCTTAACCTAATCCTAACCCTTAACCTAACCCTAAACCTAACCCTTAACCTAACCCTAAACCTAACCCTAAACCTAACCCTAACCCTAACCCTTAACCTAACCCTAAAGCTAACCCTAAAGCTAACCCTTACCTTAAGTTGAATTGGCTTGCTTTCAAAGCGCTATTTAAAGCGCCCTTCTTTCTCCGCGCTGGCTGTTGTTGCCCTGTTGATGACGTCAGCGACGCGGTTTAATCGGGCGCGGTTTAGTCGAGCGCGGTTTTGACGGGTCACGATTCTGGGGATCGAAGTTCCCCATGTTTGAAAGTTCCCAAGTTTTGAGAAATATTTGCATTCATGAAAACGGAGAGACTGTTTACTATGAAAAATAGCCAAGACACACACAGGGGTTTCACTCACTGTCCAGTTTCCGGCACTGAGATTCTGCAGCGCGCCGGCTGCTGCCTCCAAAGTATTGAAATTCTGGCTTTCGGTGAGGATGGAAAGGTAAAGCCGCACAACCTCCGGCTGGTAAAGCAATTCAAAGCCTAAAAATGATATTAAAAAAAACAGGATATAACGTTTAAGTTGCAACTCCACCTTCAGCGAGAGCAATGGCGTTAGTTTATTTGTGTGAAACCACCATTTACTATACTACCCCAAAGTTTGCTTCTCTTCCAAGAAGCTTCTTCAGTTCTGACTGGATGGTGGAGGATGGAAGGGTTTATATTTTTTGTAGTTATCTGGTTATTGGTATTCTTCCTGAGAATTATTGAGACCACTTGGAGGTTGATCTGTGCCCTCAGGCTCACCTGAAGTGTGCAAATGAGTGTGGATCCTTTTTGGAGCTGTCTAAAAAACTGTGTTGTAAATTGACTGAACATCCCTCTCTCAACAGAGGGGGAGGAGAATACGACATCCCTTCTCTTCTGTTTAGAACACAGTCCTTTCAGCAGTTCCAAAAATGTTCCACATCCATTTGCATTATTCTGAGGGCACAGATAAATCTCCAAGTGGTTTCAACGTCTCTCAGAAAGAATGCCAATGACCAGATGATTGCAAGGAATATAAATCCTTCCATCCTCCACCTGTTCTGACCTCGGCTTCCCCAAAAAGCACGAGGCGGAGTCCTGGTCCCGACAACGCCCCTTTTATTAAACAAATGTGAATTCCTCTCATTCCCATTCAGCCAAGGCCTGGCAAACAGTCTTTCAAAGGAATATTTATGACCACAGACCTTATCTAGCTTGGAAAGCTGCCATGTCAATATTTTCCAAATGAGGGGCTGTGCAAGGAAAGGCTGGGCACAGAGTCTCTGAGATTCATGGACAGATCTTCACACTCCTGAAATGAATGACCGGACGAATTGTTTCCTGCAAAAGCCCCCTCCCCTTTTGCTCCTCTTTTATGTCCTATGAAAGGGGCCAATCACCTTCCACCTGTGGCTTTACCCCCAAGTCGACCCTGATTTCTGAGTTGTTCTTTTCTTCTGGCAGCTCTGCGCATGCGCACACTGGGAACAGGCTCTACCTATTCCTCTGCCTCATTGTTGTCTAGCTCTATAGGCACCTGATCACTCCAGATGGCCTCGGCCCCCTCTTTGCCCTCCTCAGAGCCTTCCCCAGCCTCCAGGACTGGCCCATGTTCCTCCCCAACCCTCCTCACTGTCCGACTCTGCTGCCAGCTCCGCAGGCCACTGGCGGGCCACAAGATCACCATTCAGTCAGAACTGAAGAAGCTTGGATGAGAAGTGAAACATTTTCAAGGAAGATGAAACATCTTCTCAGACCAAGAAGGCCAGGGTAAATCACAAGAAAACACTTCAAGAAATTGCAGCTTCCTGCAATAACACCGGAGGAACTGCAAAAAATTTATTGATATCACTGTACCAGGAGACATCAGAGTCAAAGAACAATTACTGTAAAAAAAACCATGAAATATCGTGACCTGGACATCAAAACTACGTGATTACAGACGAAACATGTGACAGTGATACCCATTGTCAGCGGGGTACTTGGTGCTATGTCCACAAATTTTACAAAATACATCAAGAAATTGCATTTTCCTGCAATAACACCAGCGGAGCATCATACATTTTAAGAAGGTACTTGGTTGATACCTAGGATGTTGGCAGCAACCCCTATCAACCATCCATGCCGGTCAATAATATTTGCGATACATTTTTAAATGTTCAGATGACTGAGTTTTATGTTTAATACATAAGAGATTTACTACTACTATTAATGATAATGATAATAATAATATTTTAAGAAAGTTACCTAGGATGCTGGCAGCAACCCTTATCAACCATCCATGCCAGTCAATGATATTTGTGATACATTTTAAAATGTTCAGTTGACTAAGTTTCATGTTTAATAAATAAAAGAGATAGACTACTAATACTAATAATGATTTATAATGCATTTGCTTCTGAAATCCTTCCTTGCGTGGCCACTAGATGGCCATCAAGGAACCTGGAAAACATGGAGCCTTCCCTGCAAGGTCAGAGGAGAAAGAAGGAACTTGGGAAACGTGAGCCAAAATGCAAAATGAAGGACCGATGGCAACCAACATTAAAACACCCCCCTCCCCCAAAAATATTCCGACACGGAGACACAGACAGGGAAATGCCATGGGTTGGAAAAATGCCCCTTCCGAATGAAGCCCTCGTGTAGATTCTCAGCCTGGCAAGCTGAATTCGTAAACCTCAGTTCGTCATGGATTCCAGTCAGAATATAAGGTCCTTGGCAAAGATGTTAAATGACAAAATCCCTCCTGCAGAGAGAACATTGTCCTTGGAAAGCCAATCAAATGGTGTAGATCTTCCTTCCTTCCTTCCTTCCCTCACTATCATTTTCCCTTCCTTTCCTATTTCTTTCTTCCTTCCTTCCTTATCATTTTTCTTCCCTTCCTATTTCTTCCTTCCTTCCTTCCTTCCTTCCTTCCTTCCTTCCTTCCTGCCTGCCTTCCTTCCTTCCTTCCTGCCTTCCTTCCTTCCTTCCGTCACTATCATTTTTCTTCCCTTCCCTTCCTATTCCTTCCTTCCTTCTTTCCTGCCTGCCTTCCTGCCTTCCCTCACTATCATTTTCCTTCCCTTCCTATTTCTTCCTTCCTTCCCTATTTCTTCCTTCCTTCCCTCCCTCTCATTTCTTTCTTTCCTCCCTTCCCATTCCTTCCCCTTACTTCCTTCCCTCTTCATTTCTTTCTCTTTCTCTCCCTCCCTTCTTATTCCTTCTTTCCCTCCCTCCCTTTCATTTCCCCCTTCCCTTTGCTCCCTTTCATTTCTTTCCTTCCTTCTCCTTCTCTTCCTCCTCTTTTTTTCTCTCTCCCTGCTTCCCCCTCTCTTTCCTCTTTCTTCCTCTCCCTCTCTCCCCCTTCTTCCCTCCCTCAAAAATGCCAAGCATTCTTTTCTTTCCCTCTTTCTTCAAAAGCCAACCATTGTCCTCCTCCCTCCCTCCCTCCCTCCCTCCCTCCCTCCCTCCCAAGGAAGCTATCCGGATAGTCTGCCTGACTACAACTGTGAGGGATTTTAAGGGACATGTGATGGCTTTTTGGGGAGCGTACAAAAGAGCCGAAAGGAACCGTCCCCCTTATTTTTGATGTTCGGGAACGAAGGCCACTCTTTGGAAAGATGAAAAGGAGCAGGAAGCAGCTGCTGGCCGCCTCAATGTTCTTTTTTTTTCATGGAAGGCAATGATCAGATAAAATATAAAAACAGAATCAGGGTTTTTTCCCCTCCTCTCCTCCTTCCCCACATGCAGGGTATGGAACGCAGACCCTTTTGTTTGAATTTTCCAGCAACCCTCCGCGCGGTCGAATAGCAGCAAATTGGCAGGAATGGAGACGCTTCTGTGGCCTAATCACCGTCTCCTGACACATTTCTGACGGAGAAAATACAATCACGAGCGCACAATTGGCTCAGGGCTCAGGCAGATTCCCAATTATACGATGCACGGAGGTAGCGGGGAGCCGGCTGTGTTCCCAGGGTTTTTGCACAGGCCCTTCAAGTTTGCTTTGCAGCACATGCTTTTTGCCAACCCTTCCGCTTTTTAGCCACATCGCTGACTGCGCCAATCAAAGACGTTGAAGGGCAGTTGCAATTAATTGGGAGGAAAAGCTCCGACCAGAGGAGTGGGTGAGGTGGCCTAGAGGGGGAGCTCTCGCCTCACAATCATGAGGCTGTGAGTTCCATCCTAGGTAGAGGCAGATATTTCTCTCTCTGGGCACAATGAGAATAGATCTGCCGAACAAAACTCCGCAATGGCAACAGGATGGGCATCCGGCCAGTAAACACTCTGCTAGCTCCATTCAGTTGCCCAGATGCAACCCCACAAGGGATTATAGGGGTCATTAAAAGAGGATGATGACAGGTCCTGGGGTATGAGTGGTGAGGTGGCCTAGAGGGGGAGCTCTTGCCTCACAATCAGGAGGCTGTGAGTTCCATCCTAGGTAGAGGCAGATATTTTGCTCTCGGGGCACGATGAGAATACTATCTGCTAAATATAACTCCACATTGGTGACACGAAGGGCATCCGGCCAGTAAATTCCATTCAGTTGCCCAGAGATGAGAAGCCCTGACAAGATGAGTGATGCGGTAGCTTAGATGGGGAGCTCTCATCTCACAATCAGGAAGCTGTGAGTTCGATCCTAGATAGAAGCAGATATTTCGTTCTCTCTGGGCATGATGAGAATATTACCTGTGAATTCAATCCTAGGTAGAGGCTAATATTTCTCTCTCTCTGGGCATGATGAGAATGTCAGGCCTGTAATTCTATCCCTTTTAGGATCTTTGGCCTGCCACACTCTCTCTTATTTCATTATTCTGTTTCATTAGTGTAGTAATTGGGAGGGGGAATAAAAAGGAGTAGAATTGTGGAATGTGTTGTTGTCATTCTTTTCTAGAAGCCCAAGGTCATCTTTTGTCTCCACACCTCTGCACCTGACCAGAACCAGCTGGGTGGAGACGCCAGCGTGGAAGAAGAAGATTGGACCATGTGATGGATTTGTGGGTGTGGGGACAAGGTCATGAGCTTTCAACTGGGTGGGAATCCTAGGTGATTTCCAGAATTGGGATTCCACAGATGTGCCAAGATGTCTGATTTATTAAATCGGAACTTTAAGGATCGTTTTGCCTTGGACTCTGATTTAATTCTACATGATACTTGGAACCCTGACAGAGAATATTATCTGCTGAATATCTTCTCCAGGGAGTCCTTCCTTCTCATGAGGTGGCCAAAGTCTTTGAGTTTCCTCTTCAGGATCTGGCCTTCTAAAGAGAAGTCAGGGTTGACCAATCTAACCCTGGTTCAACTTGGCCCCCTCTTTTTCCATCTTCTTTTTCAGCGTGTCGTGTCCAATCCCACACAGAGACACCCCAGCGGCTGTGAAAACAGATTTCTTTCCATCTCCTCCCCCTCCTATCTTCAAAAGCTCCCAGCAGTTCCTGGTGATAACGAGTCCCTCCGTAGAGGTTGCAGCTTTGATGTCTCTGCTAACAGAGGTCTCCGAATGGAATTAATTCATTACATGGAAAAAGCCCCAACCACAGGGCTGCTGGCTACAAGTCTTAGAAGCAAGGGGACCTGGGCAGGCCCACCTTATATGGTTTGGAACAGTGGTTACCAACTGGTGGTCCACGAGAGAATGTTGGTGGTCTGCAGAAAAATTATTTGCATTGTTTACATTGCATTCAATCAGGGCTCCTCAAACTACGCCCCCTGAGATGGATACATGCAATGAACGCTTGTGTTGCTGCAGAGAGTCTCCCCCTTCAGGGTCTTTTTGTGTGGGTCGGAGGGGGGCAGAAATTCCAACTTGGGGTCTGCCTCCTGGTGCAGGGCTTTGGGCAAAAGCTAGAGGGAAGCGTTGCTGGTGACAAAGAGCCAGAGGGCCTCATTCCAGCGGGACTGCATCATGGCTTGGAACTGGCTGACCAACTCAGCCTGCTGAGCCTCCAGGCGCCGGTACCTGGCCTTGTATTTCTGCAAGATCTTCCCTGTGCTTGGAAAGCCTATGCTCCTAGTCCTCAGTGAGGTGCTTCTGGTGAACCTCCTTCTTGGTCAAATCCAATTTGAACTGAGCTGTTTTGCCAACCCTTTTCTCATGGTGGCTGCTTAGCTCCAGCAATTGCTTCCTGTCCTCCTCCTTCTCCTCTTCCTCTGCCTCACAAACTTTTCCCCCTTCTTGAACTAATGATGCTACCTAGTTGGGTAATCAAATGTCTGCAAGAAAACCACCAAGCTCAGAGAGCACCAAGGACTTCACAGGTTATTCTGAGTTCCGACAAAAGTCACACATGTGGGCTACAACATTTGCAGCTCCAAATAGCCTCCTCTCCTTTTCGCCTTTGCCGCTCCCTCCCTTCTCTTCCACGCACCGTAAATTGGCAGTCACAAAGATTTAAAAACCAGGGAGGCAGAAGAATGATCCCGTCCTCTTTCTCTCCCGCTTTCCCTTTTTGCTGTGATTTTTAAACACTTAAAAAGAAAAAAACAACCCCACATGATCAGAACATCAAAATATGTTCCTGCTTCAGAGAGTTCCAAAGAGCGTGGTGGACTTTGGAAAATATTTTTTTTTTTAAAAAAGGTTTTTTCTTTATGTTTTAAATCTTAACAAGCAGCTCAGGCAAGCAGCTCGTTTGCAAGCTAAAATGTGCCCCCCTCCCTCTCTCCAAAGCCTCTCAAGGTCTTTCGCTTCCCCCCTCCCAACTTTACCCAAATGATAAATATGGATGTTGCAACTGCATTAACAGTGGCGTTGCGCCCCAGCCATCCAGATACAAGAGAGAAAAGCTTTAGAAGCTATTTGAAGTGCCTGCATGTCACAAAAAAAGGCCATCTGGATGGGTAGAGCCGCAATTCTACTAAATTGGTCCTGTAGACCAGCTCAAGATGCAGGCATGTATGCTTGGAGGGCTAAGGCCAACTCTTACCAGGTAGATCAGACAGGTAACACGACCAGTCGAACTAGCTCTACCTATTTGTAAATCTCCATAACAGAAGAACGGAGTTGGAAAGGATCTTAGAGGTCTTCTAGTCCAACCCTCTGCTCAAGCAGGAGACGCTATACCCGGGGTGTTAAACTCAAGGCCCTGGAGCCAGATACAGCCATGGGCCGCTTAGATCTGGCTCTGCAAACAGCAAAGGACTGGTCTGCGGTTTCTCTGCCAGTGAAAAGGGAGCTCGGGAGGGCTGCATGCGACCCCCCTGAGCTCCGTTTTCGCTGGCGGAGGGTTGCAGGAAGCGGTTGCAGCTGAAATATGGAGCCCAGGAGCCCGTTATCGCTGGGAGAGCTCTCAGGCTGCCACAGGCACTCCTGACAGGAATGACATTGAGCTGGCCATGCCCCCTGCCCCCCTCCGAGATGAAACACAAACCTTCCTCAATGAAATCAAGTTTGACACCCCTGCTCTATGCCACCCTAGACAAATATCTGTCCAATTTCTTCTTGAAAACCACCAGTGATGGAGCATTCACAACTTCTGAACACTGCTATCATGTCACCCGTAGTCCTTCCGAGGTGGCGCAGTGGTTAAATGCAGTACTGCAGGCTACTTCAGCTGACTGCAGTTCCGCTTTTCAAATCTCACCGGCTCAGGGTTGACTCAGCCTTCCATCCTTCCGAGGTGGGTAAAATGAGGACCCGGATTGTTGTTGGGGGCAATATGCTGACTCTGTAAACCGCTTAGAGAGGGCTGAAAGCCCTATGAAGTGGCATATGTCTAACTGCTATTGCTATTGCTATTCTTTTCATCAGATGTACCCAACTCTTCATGTGTTTAACAAAATCATTAGCAAAATCTTGCAAGTCTTAAAATATAAATCTCCTGTGAAATTAGGAAGGGTCTCTTTTGAGCTTCTGCCTAGTATACAGCTACGGGCTAGGTTGTCTCTTATCTAACAATTCCCTTGGCAGTATCTCTCGACTCAGTCTCCCAAAGTCTTTCTCACATAGCATTACAGCTTAAGACCTCTGATTCCATCTTTTTTTGGTAGGTCAGTTGTCTTATTTGTTTATTTATCCATCAGATCTGTATGCTGCCCAACGATTCTGGATGGTAGAAGGCACGGAAAGCTCTTCGTAAATTTAAAGAGCCACTCCCAAAACCAGGGGTCGGCAACCTTAAACACTCAAAGAGCCACAAAGATCCTAACCGGAAGCCCCCCGTTCAATTCTGGAGCAACCGGAAATAGGTTCCCCCATCATAGACTCTCCTCCTAGTGTGGCATCCTTTTTTCTCTGCTGACCAGAATTCTGGTTCCTCCCACAATAGAGTCTTCTCCTAGCATGGCGTCCTTTTTGCTCTCCCAACCGGAATTCCGGTTCCCCCACCATAGAGTCTTCTCCTAGCGCAGCGTCCTTTTTCCTCTACCTGTCCTAACTGAAAGCCCTATCAATTGTGGAGCCGACCGGCGACAGGGAGCCGCAGCAGAGGGATGAAAGAGCCACATGCAGCTCCAGAGCCACGGGTTGCTGACCCCTGGCCTAAAGCCATTAAACTGGGCTGTACACATTTTAGCAATAATAATTTAAACGCGGCAAAGGACCTCCCCAAAACAAATTCCATTATGAAGTCATGTGGGAAGGAAAGGAGCATGCTCTTTGATCTCCAACATCCACCCAATTGAACCAACCAATTAAGAGGGAGTTAAATTTAGCCCCAAAGAAACCCAGTCATGCACAGGGTGAAACGAGCGCCTCTCTGTCTTCTGACATCTATGACCAAAACGTAGCCTTAGCAACAAGACACAGTCTTAGCGAGCAAAGAAATAACCACAGAGACTAAATGCCTAGCGAGCTCTCATTTCTCATTTCTATTTTCTGTGGCTATTTTCTTGCTCGCTAAGAGTAGGGGTTACTTGTAGAATGGTTTAAAAAAGTCAGAAATATATAACATATTTTGAAGAGTTTAAATATGATGGGATTATAACAGCCTACAGTTAGTGTTTTTCAAATTTCATTTCCTTCTGATTTTACTGTCCTTTAGTGTAAAGGTAAAGATAAAGATTCCCCTTGCACATCTGTGCTAGTCGTTCCTGACTCTAGGGGGCGCTGCTTATCTCTGTTTCAAAACCAAAGAGCCAGCACTGTCCAAAGACATCTCCGTGGTCATGTGGCCGGCATGACTCAACGCCGAAGGCACACGGAACACTGTTACCTTCCCACCAAAGGCGGTTCCTATTTTTCTCCTTGCATTTTTTACCTGCTTTCAAACTGCTAGGTTGGCAGAAGCTGGGACAAGTCACGGGAGCTCACTCCATTATGCGGCGCTAGGGATTTGAACCGCTGAACTGCCGGCTTTTCTGATTGACAAGCTCAGCGTCTTAGCCACTGAGTCACCACGTCCCTGAGTCCTTTAGTGAGATAGGTGTAGTTAGTAGATTCACTAATTGTGTCTCCTGTGGTGTATCCAGCCATAATTATGTATCATGGCTTAGTATGTGGGGTAACCTCAGCCAATCAGAGCCAAGGTGGCGCAGTGGTTAAATGCAGCACTGCAGGCTACTGCTAGATCAGCAGGTCAGCGGTTCAAATCTCACCGGCTCAGGGTTGACTCAGCTTTCCATCCTTCCGAGGTGGGTAAAATGAGGACCCAGATTGTTGGGGGCAATATGCTGACTCTCTGTAAACCGCTTAGAGAGGCCTGAAAGGCCTATGAAGCGATATATAAGTCTACTGCTATTGCTATTGCTATATTACTTATCAGTTAAGCCATGCTTAAGCAGAACATGGCTAAGGTGATGTATGAACCCAGCCAAGAATTCAAAATAATAACAACAACAGCAGCAGCATTTAGACTTATATACCGCTTTACAGTGCTTTACAGCCCTCTCTAAGCGCTTTACAGAGTCAGCCTCTTGCCCCCAACAATCTGGGTCTTCATTTTACCCACTTCGGAAGGAAGGAAGGCTGAGTCCACCTTGAATCAGTGAGACTCGAACTGCCGAACTATTGGCAGCTGGCAGTCAGTAGCCATGATGTTGTAATATAGTTGCAGAGTCACTCTGAACCACACAGGAGAAAACAAACTCCTAGAACGCCATAACATCTTGATAGTGCATAACATAACATTCTGATATGTGCCCTACCATTGACGTCCAGGATTTAACCATATATAGACTGAGCAGTAGATTAGAAATTGTACTTTTACAGGCTGTTTTTACTCACATGCTATTGCTCCTCCTGCCTTTGTCCTATCTCAATAAAAGGGGCTCTCAGACTCCAATCTGGGTCGCTCCATCCCGAGAAAGGTTGTCTCCTGTCTTTTCTCAACATTGGCCTAATGGGCGAACCACGGGAACTTCACACCATACAGCATTCTAACCCCTGCACCATCGCGGCTCATAATATTACATAAATTCAAAGGATATGATTCCTGGTTTTTTAAATCAGCAGAGGCAAAGCTACGGTGGATAAATGGAGCTGTCAACCATATGGTGATGCCATCGTTGTACAAGGACTTCAAAAAGAGCCATTATAGACAGGAGAGAGGGAAGCAGAAGGGAGGAAAAGAGAATGAGAGAGGGAAGGTGTGGAAAGAGAGGAGAGGGAGGGAGCAAGAGGAAATAGAGAGGAGAAAGATGGCAGAGAGAAGAAAGGGAGGGAGGAGGAGAGAGGGAGAGGAGAAAGGTTGAAGATGAAACAGACTATAATATGGTGTATGGAAAGCAGAAGAGCAAATGAAAGTTGATGTGGCTTGATGGTGAGAATAATTGATATAATATTGAATATCTTAAAAAAGTGTTTGTTAAGATGAAATGGTATACTTTGGATTATATGCATGTTAAAAAAATAAAACTAAAAAACTCTTTACAAAAAAAAGCCCTTATATTATTAGGATTGTTGGAAAACTTTCATCATGTTTGGTATCATTTCTCCAGGTCAAAAGACAGCTTTTTTGCCCCATGTGACCTGCAACAGAGCAACTGTAAGAAAATCTTTCAACTCTTTTGAGTGATTTTGAGACATTTGGTCTAGAAGAAATATGAACTAAGATCAGCTCTTGGCTGAAGGTTAGAGATGTTCCTTCAAGAACTATAAACCAGGATTCGTTTTTTGGTTCAAGGTTGGAGATGTTCCTTCAAGAACTATGAACCAGGATCAGTTTCTTGGTTAGAGATGATCTTTCAAGTAATATGAATCAAGATCAGCTTTTTGGTTCAAGGTTGGAGAAGTTCCTTCAAGAACTAGGAACCAGGATCAGTTTCTTGATTAGAGATGTTCCTTCAAGTAATGTGAATCAAGATTAGCTTCTTGGATCAAAGTTAGATATGTTCCTTCAAGAAATATAAACCAGGATCAGCTTCTTGGCACAAGCTAAGAGATGTTACCGGCCTAGGAACACTTCAAAAGGAAAGGAATAGAAATCAAGGTCCTTCCTGGAAGCACCAATGACATTTATGGATGGATGAAACTCATTTTAGGGCGAGTCCAGAAGAATCCTGAAGATCTCCAACCAGATTTTCCCTAGGGAACCGAGTCTAGGCCTCCTCTGGAGTTTTCAGCTGTTTCTCCAGCCTAGGAAGTCCAGTCCTCTGGCCAGGTGCCAGGGGAAGGGAATTCTCCTGCCTCAGCTGTTTGAGAAGAACCGGGCCCTCCATGTCAGCAAAAAAATATATGCTGTGCCAGCCAAAAGCAAGCCTATTTTTGTGAAATGGGGCCTCCTCTTTTGTGCCAATATTGGCCACTCCCTCCTGCTTACAAATGACCTCTCTGCTCCTTTTGGGGGAATGGATCCTTTGTTTGTAATGTTAAAATGTACGCCGGAGTGACTGGCTTTTTTTTACAACGGTATATTTTATTTTGTTTTTATTTCATTTACCATATTTTTCGGACTATAAGATACACCGGTGTATAAGACGCACCAAGATTTCAAAGAAGTAAGTAAGAAAAACAAGTTTTTGTCCTCCCCGACCCCCAGGAGCACTCTGCAGGCTTCAGCAGGGCTGGGGGAAGGCAAACATGCCCCCATTTTTGCAAAAAAACAGCCCATTTTTCACCTGTTTTTTTTGCAAAAATTGGGGCTTTTTTGCCTTCCCGCAGCCCTGCTGAAGCCTGCAGAGTGCTTCTGGGGGTTGGGGGAAGGCAAAAATGCCTCAATTTTTGAGAAAAACAGCTAGTTTTTCACAAAAATGGGATGCAGGGTGGGACTTCGGGAGGCCCAAAATGGCTGTGTTCAGTCTATAAGATGCACCAACATTTCCATGCTCTTAATGGGGGAAAAAGGTGCATCTTATATGCCGAAAAATATGGTATTTGTAGGTAAGTAGCCAATTCTCACTACACATTGCCCTTCCTTAATGAGTTGTATTTGTTTAATGGTATTAGTGCTCTCATAACGAGGTGATGACAAAGTTTAGAGTATCTTGATGATCTCTTGATGTGTCTGAATTCTACCATATATCCCATCTGTTCATTTTCCATTCTTTATGAGAATCACCAATTATGAAATATTGTATGCAGAATTTAAGGTACAGCTACTGTGTTTCCTCAAAAATAAGACAGGGTCTTATTTTCTTTTGACCCCCAAAATAAGCGCTTGGCCTTATTTTTGGGGAGGTCTATTTATTTTTGAGGTGCAGGAGGTGGCGAGTGTGGTCACCTCATGGCTGCTGCTGTGTTGCAATATTTTGGGGAGGGCTTATTTTTGGGGAGGGCTTATTTTAGTGCATGTGCTCAAAAGCCCAATTGGGCTTAATATCCAGGGAGGTCTTATTTTCAGGGAAACATGGTAAAACTTTTTTGACTTCAATCACTCAGAAATAACACTTAAACATTTATATTCCATCACTCACATTTTAATTTATTTATGCAAATAATTTCACTGTAGGGAGACATTTTACAGTATCTTAACTGATCAGAATAGATGTGAGATGATATCAAGGCACTGGTTTGAACAACTATGTAACAGAAGGTAGAGGATGAAGTGATTCCTTGGATTGTTCCCTGCAATCCAAGGAGTCATATCACTTCTGCAATGAAGAAGATCAGCCTTTAATTTTTCTCCTTCCTGACTGAAATCCTTCCTGATTATTTTTCCTATTGTAATTTTAGGAAGTGTTACCAGATAAAATGAATAAAATCTGCCAAAAAGTTAAAAGAACAAAAAGGAGGAATAGGAAGGGTAGGAGAAAAAAGAAAGAAAGAAAAACTGAAAAGGAAAAATGAAGATAGCAAAGAAAAATATAAAGAATGAACATTCTCCGTCGTCACAACAAGCCTAGACAATTTTAACAACTTAAATATAACCAACATCCTCTTCATCCCTTAGCTCACCTCCTGTCTATAAAGAAATCCTTAAAACCTCCTTGAGATGTGTACATAGGAAATACTACATGTGCTGACAGCAGCGAGAATTGTATTTTGCACAATATTGGAAAAATGAAGATACTGCTACAGATGAAAAGATAATTAGAAAAATCTTAAGAGAGTGCGGCGATGGATAGATTGACATTAAAAATAAAAGACAAGGAAGAAACAAAGTATTTTATAACATGGGACTTTTTTGATCGGTGGTGGGATAAAAGAGGTAGAAATCAGAAGATAAAAAGATTATTGTTGTGTAAAAGTAAATGATGAAAGATTATTATTACTATACTAGCTGATAACTCGGCATTGTCTGGGTATTTATTTATAGGGGGAAAATGTATAGGGACCAAACGTAATTTCTAATGTTGGATTTTCCCCTTTACCACAAGGGAATTGCCTTGTGGAATACTGTGAAGCCGTTACCATGGCAACTCCACCATGCAATAGAAGCCATTTTACTGCAGTACAGTAGAAGCCATTTTAAGGCACAACAGGCTGCATCTTAACAGAACACACACACCGAAGGATGTTAGGTGTGTCTTACAACCACAGTATTTTTTTCGAGAGAGTAAGTCATCTGTGTACCAAGTTTGGTTGAAATTGTTCAAGGTGATCCAGAGTTATGCACACACACACAAACATTTTTTATTAAGATTTTTTTTATTTTTGAATAAACACAAACAGACAAAACACAAAAAACCCACAAAACCATCTTCCATTACAAATTGTAGACAGTGTATTGGTTACAAAAACTTCCCTGCATCCCTTCCACAGTCATCACCTAAAATTCATATCAAATCATATATATATTTATATATATTACTATCATACCTCAACCTTAATTTGACTATAATTGTTTTTACGTTCTTTTATATAAAATATTCCAGATTTAAAGCAAAACCACTTAATGGCATTCCATTAGCTTTTCCCAATATCATCCAGTAACATTACATCTTTATAACATGTTCTAAATAAAAATTGTTTATATTTAATAACAGAGTTTCTAAACCTCCTTTCGGAGTCACCATTTGCAATTTATATCAAATTTCCTCTTATCAAACCAATACATATATATGCATTATTATCATTATCAATCAATTATTTAACTGTATCCATTATAACTTCATTTTATACATAATGCTCAAAATTTAACTAAATTTGACTTAATTTTTTATTATAAGCTTTCATTACATCACCTGTGTCTTTCCAGTAATAGTGCAGTCTTATGCCTCTTGCCATTTGTGGCATTAGTATTTTGGTTATTTCCTTAGTAAGTTTTGTATGGACTTCTCTTCGCAACTTATTGCTTATTGCATATCTCGTATAAGCTCGAAACCCTCCATCTGCTTCTTCGATCAGCTTATCTTTGGTTATCACTAGTGCTTCTGACAAATTTCTCTCCTTAGTTCCATCAATTCTTCTCTCTTTTCTTCTTCTATACTTTGAAATTTGGGGTAGAGCTCCAGTCCATCTATCTCCCCTTTCCATATTCCAGTCTTTCCATTTCCAACCATGCTCAGTTCACTGTCAGTATCAACAATTTTCTTGTCTCTTTGTTTATTTTTTCCTTCAGTTTTAGAACTCTGACCTCCACTTTCTTCATTTGATGAACATCCTCAATTTTTCCATCAATTTTACTATTCTACAATCTATGTTCTCCAATCTCTTCTCAATTTTCTCTGTTACTTCTAATAATTTTTGAATTTCAAACATAATCTTTTGCTATGTTTACGGTTTCTTTTTCATGTTGTGCCATTCTTCGAACTTGTAAAACACTGCCACTTCTGGCATTCAAACTTTTTATTAAATTTAAAGCAAGTTCATTTATAATCTTTCAAGACAAGGCTTTGTTTTCACTCCACTCCAGCTGCCAACAAAGCTCCCGAAGAGCACCCGTACAAACAACCCATGCTCCTCTCCACCATCAACCTCTGTAAACAAGCTGAGAAATCTTGAAATGCAAAGTCAAATGATCAAAGAGAAAAAAGAAAAGACAATATTTCCAAGACTTTCAAGCCTCCAGCTCCAAGTGGCAGTGTTACTTCTTTTCCTTCTGTTATTACAGCCCTCTTTGTATTCCTTTTATATCTTCTTTATATTCCGGGCTTAAAGAAAACAAAATTCTTAAATGGAGCAAAAAAAAAAAAAAAAAACCCCACCATTCAATCCAGCATTATAAAAATAAGGAAAAAGATTTTAATCCATAGGTATATATATATATATAAAAAGAATATAAAAAGTAGTAGAAGAAAAACTAATCCCTTCAATTTAAAGAATAGGAACATTTGCAAAAGTTTCATCTGTAAAGAATTTTTTTTAAAAAGGATAACACACTGTGTAATGTAGCTTAATTTCGCCCCTTGTTCTCTTCTATTTTCAAATTTAATTTAGCTTTAATTTTTTGGGGGGGGCAGTCTCTTTTATAATAATAAGATTTCCTCACCAGATGGACACACTTTCTCTTTCCATTTTCCTCCTGTTCCAGAGCTGTCCCAACTTCAGCAGCTTCAATGGCTGCGCTTCTGTCTCCGGCAAAAAGAGATTCTCCTGGATCAATCAAGGACTTTGCAGGGTCCCTGAGATCAGCAGGACGCACTCTTCCCTGTCACAATCTCTTCGGGACGGTTTAGGTCCAAAAGGACCGTTCAGTGGCAAAAGTATCGACTGCGATCTTGGAGCTTCGAGATCGCATGTTGTGTTGTTGCGACGGCAGTTCCTCCTTCCCACACACAGACATTTTTATATATAGAGATAAGCAAACATTACCATTATCATTATAATCATTACTATTATTATTATCATCTCAATTATTATGATTTTGTAATAATGGACTCAGACAATACACTGTTGACTATGCATTTATATATATATATATATTGAAGGGAAAAAATGTACAAGGCAACGATTGTATAGTTACAGTGAGAATAAACCATGCCACGCAACCAGAGCTGGGAAGCATGTGAAGCCCGTTCCCAGTGGTGTGTGTGTGTGTGTGTGTGTGTGTGTGTATGTGTGTGTCATTTTTTATTATCAGAGAAAGAAGAAAGAAGAAGCAATCCAATTCTAGTTTTATTTATCAAGCAAGAAAAGGAAGGTCAGTTGTTCTGGTGATTGTGGAGTTGCAAATCCCCAGCGTTAAGCTAATAACCCACCAGGTTGTCTCCTCTCTCTGTGAATAAAAATATTCTATCCGGGTAGCCATTTTTCCCCCCTCACACACACAAAAAGAAATCCGCAATACACCTGGGCTTTTTGCATAAAAATGACATTAAAGGGACTTTTGATTTATGGTTTTGATGATTAGACAGGATAGATGAGAGAAAGAAGAAGAAGAATTGGATGTAACTTTAGAGAGAGAGGTTAAAAGGTATTTGCACTTATAACTGCTTCAAAGAATATTGGAAGCTGTTTCTTTATATATTTCTCTCTTTCTTGTCTATTTTTCCTTCCACTTTTTCTTTTCTTGCACTTTTTTCTTCCTTCCATTCTTCTTCTCTCCCTCCCTCCCTTATTTCTCCTTCTTCCTTATTCATTTCTTTCCTCCCTTCCCTTCCCTTCCCATCCCTTCCTTCTCTCCATCCCTTTCATTTCTTTCCTTTCCCTTCCCCTTCCTTCCTTCCTTCCCTCCTTCTCCTCTTCCTTCCTATCCCCCATTCCTCTCCCCCCTTCCTTCCCTCCCTCCCCCTCCCTCCCTTCCTTAGCCAAATTAATATAATTGATTAATTTTGATCTTCTCATTTAAAAGTTCCAATAACACACACATACACAACCACACACAAACACAAAGTTCTACAATTCTCTTCTTGAGAGACTCCTAGCCCTGCACTGAGCCGCCACACTTAATCTTGAAATAATTTCCAAACGGCAGGAAAAGGAACATCTGTAAAGATTTAGCAGGAAAACATTTAACGCCAACAAAGCATCCATCAAGAGGAAGATCCAGCTCCCTCGGGAAGTCCATAACACTGAGAAAGATAGAAGGAAAGAGAAGAGGACAAGCAGAACAAAATTGAAGGGACTCAATTGCAGCGGTGATGGGAGCATCATCATCATCATCAAATACTGTTAGGGACAGATTGTCATGGAGAACATTTATCTACGGGTTCGCTACCATTGACAATGACTTCGAGACACATAATCCGTCATAATCCATCATGCAGTTGTCCTTTTCAAGGGTGGGATGAGCATAGATTCATATTCTATTTAACTCACCCTGGACAGCTTAATCAAGCCTAAGAGATACTCAACACACCTCAATCAGAGAGAAAATTGCTGGTATTTTCCCCACGCCTGTTTACAATTCCCCATTCCCTATGCCTGGAACCAATTAGCTGGCTATTAATTAAGAGGTCAGAAGTGCAACATGTTTTTTTTTTAAAAAAAAGGAAAAGTAGATATATATTTTTAAATGCTAGGCTCCCTCCCCACCCAAGAGATTTTGCAAACCTTCAAACCAGAATGCTGAAGTCATCTGAAATGTTGAGCCTCCCGTATCAGATTTAAGCAATCTCCTAAGATTTCCGCTGTTTCAAATTTTTTAAATTTATTTTTCACATGCTAGCCATTCCGTGCGGTTGCACAACATCCTAAAGGTAAAGGTTTCCCTCACACATATGTGCTAGTCGTTCCCAACTCTAGGGGGCGGTGCTCATCCTTGTTTCAAAGCCGAAGAGCCAGCGCTGTCTGAAGACGTCTCTGTGGCCAGCATGACTCAACGCCGAAGGCTCACGGAACGCTGTGACCTTCCCACCAAAGGTGGTTCCTATTTTTCTACTTGCATTTTTTACATGTTTTCGAACTGCTAGGTTGGCAGAAGCTGGGACAAGTAATGGGAGCTCACTCCGTTATGTGGTGCTAGGGATTCGAACCGCCAAACTGCCAACTTTTCTGATTGACAAGCTCAGGGTCTTAGCCACTGAGCTCCCGCGTTTCACCCTGCACAATGTCCTAGAGGCCTGCAAAATTCTTCCTCCACCCACCTTCATATTCTCGGTTTGTGCTTCTTTAGTCATACTAGGTAGGGCAATCAAGCATTCCGGGGAAATTTACACCCTGGAATTGGGAGAGGGCGATGTTCGTGAACGCTTGGATAGGCAGGAAGAATGATAATTTCCTCTCCAAGTCATGTCCGCCCCACCCAAATGCATCTCTTAGTGCAAGTATGAACCATTCTATTTTGGCGGATGCTGAGGGGAAGCCATCTATTGTGTTTGAGATAAATGAAGAACAGAAATTTGTCGTGTCGTGAACAGGGAGGTAGAATAAGTTTAGCTCACGAAAGATCTGCAAAAAAGAAGAAGAAGGAAAGGGCTTTTCTATTTAAAATAATAAAGTATTACTTATTTGGGAAGGATAAAAGGATTAGGAAAAGAAGGGGAAAGGGTAAATTAGGGGAAAGGGAGGAGGAAGAAAGGAAGGGTAAGGAAGGGAAGGGAGGGTGGGTGGAGGAAGAAAGGAAGTAAGGAAAAGAGAGAGGCAGGAAAAAAGGAAGGAAGGGAGAAGAAAAGAAAAAAAAGAAGGGCAGCAAAGAAAAAGGAAGGGAAGAAAAGGGAAGGGAGGAAGGAAGGAAAATACAGAAGCAGGAAAAAGGGAAGGAAGGAAGAAGAAAAGAAGTGCAGCAAAGAGAAGGGAAGGGAAGGGAGGGAGGGAGGAAGGAAAATCAGAATGAGAGGGAGGTGGGACGGAGAAAAAAGAGGAAAAAGAGGGAAGGAAAAGACAGAGAGGAAAAAAGGAAGGAAGAAGATAAGAAAAAGGAAGGACAGCAAAGAGAAGGAAAGGGAAGGGGGAGGGAGGGACGAAAAGATAGAGAATGAGAGGGAGGGAGAAAGGAAAAAACAGAGAAAAGTAGAAGGAAAGACAGAGGAAGGGAAGAAAGGAAGGAAGGAAGGAAGGAAGAAAAGAAAGAAAGAAGGAAGGAAGGAAGGAAGGAAGGAAGAAAAAGATGGAAGTGTTAGAGTTCTCAGTGCAAGTATAAATTTTTCTATTTTGGCGGATGCCGAAATAAAGCCATGTATTATTTTTCAGCTAAATGAAGAGGATAAATTTGTCGTGTCGCAAACCGGGAGGTAAAGTAAGTTTAGCTCATGAAAGATCTGCAAAAAAAAAGAAGAGGGAAAGGGCTTTTTCTATTAAAAATAATCAAGTTCTACTGACATAAGGCAAGAGTGATAAGGGATTAGGAGCCCTTTGTATATTATGAGCATCATACAGGATGATGATGAACAAGCGCTTAGAAAACTATAGAAGGATGAAGCCCTAAGCAGCCCCGGCGGGAATTCTCAACCTTGACACAGAAAGAAACTTCCTTCCAGGCGGGGGAGGCCAGCTAGGTCTTCTGGATTAGGGTTAAATGAGGTCTTCAGAGGAGCACTGCCAATCAGGTCTATTGGACAATGAGTGGGGGCTTAAATCCAGGGGTGGGATTGAAAAAATGTTAGCAACCGGTTCTCGGCCCAGTTGCTGGGTGGGTGTGGCCATGGTGGGCATGGCCTACTCGGCCTCCTGCACCACGACCGGTGGGGGGGGGGAGGGAGCTTTCACCCTCCCCAGGCTCCAGAAGCTTTCTCAAGTCTCCGGGAGGGCAAAAGCAGCTCTAACCTCGTGATGGTGAATCTATGTCACGCGTGGCCACAGGTGGCGGGCAGAGCCATTTCTAACGGCACGCGACCCGTTGCCCTGTGAGATCCAGCGCACTGGCCTTGAATTTCAGCTGTTTTCTCCCTCTGGAGGCTTCCCTGAAGCCTCCGGAGGGCGAAACCACTGCCCAACACACAAACCGGAAGTTCAGGGAAGGAAAGGGAAGGAACGAAGGAAGAAAGGAAGGAAGGGTAGTCAAAGGAAGGGAGGGAGGAAGGAAGGAAAAGACAGAGAAAAGAGAGAAGGAAAAGACAGAGGGAGGAAGAAAAGGAGGGAAGAGAGAAAGGGAGGGAGGAAGGAAAGATAGAATGAGAGGGAGGGAGGAAAAGACAGAGAAAAGAGGGAAGGAAAAAGAGAGAGGAAGAAAAGAAAGTAAAGGAAGGAAGGAAAAGCAGGAAGGAAGGAAGGAAGGAAGGAAGGAAGGGAGGGAGGGAGGGAGGGACAGAATGAGAGCATAGGGAGGGACAGAGGAAGGAAGGAAAGATAGAGAAAAAAAGGAAAACAACAACAGTCCATACAACAAAAATAAAAAAAATGGCATAAGGAGGGACTGGCAACTTTCTTGAAAGAAAAAAAAAAACTGAACACTTGGGCAGAAAACAAGACAAAACCACTGTTGGAAGGAAGGACAACTATGCTGAAAAAAATTCCAAGAGGACTTCTTTCTGGTAGGGTGCAAAATGAATGTCCACAATTCAGTAGAGGGATCCAATCAAACCCAGATCAATGATGTGACCCAGTTATGTCAATTCAATCAACTTGGTTTGAGCACGGAGATACTTGAGGCTCAGTAGGGATGGGCAGGTAAGGATTTCAGGACCTCGGACAGCTACAGGTCAGAGATGTGCTTCTTGAAGCCAAGGCTGAATCCTGGACCTTCTCTTCTGTACATAAATTGTGTTTTTATATGTGTCTTCAAAACCTTGGATCTTTCCCCAGAAACCCTTCAAAGGACTATAATTTTTTTAATGGGAAAGAATGGCTGATTTTGAAGAGTATCACATGTTCATATTAAGATGCTGGAATTCAGAACGAAACGATTCTGCTTACAGATAGTTCTCGGCTTACGACCATACTGTTTAAACCACGGTTTGAAGTTACAATGGCCTACAGGTGACCTATGATTCATTTACATGGGTTGCTGGGTCTTGTGGACACGTAACCATGTTTCTTAACCTTCCTGTTCTGACCGAGGCTTCCCAAGAGCATGAAGCAAACTCCTTGTCCCAACAAAAAGAACCCTTTATTATTAGCTGTGAATTCTCATTCGCATCCAGCAAAGTCTTTCGAGGAAGGATTTACAGTCACAGACCTTATCTGGCTTGGAGAGCTGCCAGGCCAGTATCTGCCAAACTTGGCAACGAGTCTCGGAGTGTCACAATTAAGCGAACATATTGTCTCCTGCAAACTCCACTCCCCCCTTTGCTCCATTTATTTCCTCTGGGAGGGGCCATTCATCGTCCACCTGTGGCCTTACTCCCAAGTCAACCTCTGTTCTTTAGCTGTTCCGTCCCATGGCACTCTGCCCATGCGCACACTGGGAACAGACTCCAGCTGTTCTTCTGCCTCACTGATGTCTGACTCCGTAGGCAGCTGACAGCTGTCAGACAGCCCTGGCCCCCTCTCTGCCTCCGACACAGAGCCCTCATCAGAGCCTTCCCCAGACTCCAGGACTGGCCCAGGTTCCTCCCCCAACCTCCTCACTGTCTGAATCTGCTGCCAGCTATGCCAGGGGGTGGTGGGCACAACACTTCCTTCCTTCCTTCCGACAAGCAAAGTCATTGGTGAAGCAGGTTATTTAAGTCAATAAATGGTTTAAAATGGTTATAAAATTGGATCTCATCATGCAATGCAATGATTTGTTTAAAAACCACATCACGTCACCAATTGTAGTTGTAGGTCGAGAACTTCCTGCATTCTTTTTCATTACCGTCCTTTCATGAATAGGAGGTACAACACTTGCGAAATGGCCAGACAAGAATATGCAGAAATGAAGATTTTTTTTCTTCTTTGCCCTTCATGTTTTGCAACTATTCAACTTCCAGAATTCAATTTTTCGGGGAGGGGATTTGGTTCTTCTTCAATAACAGGAACAAAACGTCCTTTAAAACCGACAGCTGCTTAAAGAGCCTATAGTGCTGCTTATATTTTCAAGAATGCCACTGCGATTAAAGCCTCGCGGAGAATAAATTTGACTTTTCAGAAGGAAGGAGAAAGAAAATAAAAGTACGCCTACCGCTTTGAACTCCTCAAGGTTATAATCGATATTGGATCAATTTGACTCAGCCCTCCTTTTTTTTTTTAATAGGCACATTTCGTGCAAAAGGATCCTGACAGGTTTTTGAACTTCAGAAACAAAGCTTTCCTGCAAAATGGATTAACATATCTTTCTGATTGTGAACAAGAACAACTGCAGCAAGAATGGTCATAAAATGGGGCAAAACTTATTTCATAAATGTCTCACTTAACAACAGAAATTTTGGGGTCAATTGTGGTCGTAAGTCGAGGACTACCTATATTCCAGAGCTGTTGTCACCCAGGCTTCCTTAAAAGGCGAGAAGCAGAGTCTTGGTCCCATGCAAAACTCCTTTATTTACACGACTGTGAATTCCTTTCATTCACAGTACGCAAGGCTTGGCAAACAATCTTTCAGAGGAATGTTTATCAACACGAACCTTATCTCGCTTGGAGAGCTGCCAGATAACTAGTTTCCAAACGCAGGGCAAAGCAATACTTGGGACAGAATCTCTTATAGTCAAACAGAACTTCTACTTTCAAAATGATCAAAGGAACAAATTGTTTCCTGCAAAAGCCCCCTCCCCATTCCCTCCTCTTTGCTTCCTCTGGGAGGGGCCAATCACCTCCAAGGTGTGGCTTTACTCTGATCGACCCTGCTTTCTTAATTGTTCTTGTCTTCTGGCAGCTCTGCGCATGCGCACACTGGGAACAGGCTCCAGCTGTTCCTCTGCATCACTGCTGTCTGGCTCCCTCTCTGCCTCCGACGCACAGCCCTCGTCTGCGCTTTCCTCAGCTCCCAGGACTGGCCCGTGTTCCTCCCAACCTCCTCACTGTCTGACTCTGTTGCCAGCTCTTCTGCTGCCGCGGGCCACAACAAGATCTTCACACCGTTTTTGAAGGACCCAAGCAGAGCATTTTTTTTACCAATCTTAACTAAGCAGCGGATACAATGCACAATCCTTCATTATTCATTTCAGCCTTTCCACAAAAGATTCTTTGAACGATTACCTCTATTATTTCCATTTGTTTCAAAAAATATCCTGCCTTAAAGTACACCTGAATGTGGAAAAAAAAAATTTAATATACAATGGTTGGCTTCCAACATACACACACAGCAGGCCACGATATCACTCAAATCAAATCCATTTCCTCATTTAGACCTTTTCGGTCTTGACATGTGGCTCGGCCTGGGCTGGCAATTAATCTCATCTGAAAAAGATTAAAACGCCATGTCACCGAGCTGGCCTTGCCATTAATAGATCAGTAACCATGATTTTATTCTTCTCTTGTTTGACGGGACAAATTCCGCCAACACATTATAATTAAGGAAGCCACACAGACATTTACAAGGTGGGGGGGAAAGCAATTAGAAATAGAAGAAATCTTTTATAGCACTACATTACGAAATATATCCCGAAACCAACCATCAGGCTCAAAATAAAAAAGTGACACACTAAGATTCTTTCAGGCTGAGTTATTCCATTTTTTCATACCTTTTGACAACATCATGCCGAAGTGAACACTCAATTATCTGCATCTACAATATAGGGAGCTATTAGGAAGGCACTGTCTTCACCCTCTTTCTCTCACATTTAATATCTGGGTGGAGTTTGTCCCTTATTCCTCTGGAAGGCAGCTCCTGTTCTGACCCAGCCTTAGCAGAAGCAAGAAACAGACTCCTTGCCACAAAAAAAAATCCCTCTTTCTTTACCTCTTGTGAATTAATTGCATTCACACATCAAAAAGTCCAGGCAAGAGTCCTTCAAGGAGTTAATGGCAATACAGACCTTATCAGTTCCTTGCGATAACCGTGAGCTCCCAGCTGAAAGGGTGCAAATTAGTTCTGGCAAGCAGTCTTTAATGCATGAAGCAAAAACTCCAGAAATACGATCTGTTGTCTCCTATGACCACCACTCCCCTTTCCTTCTATTTATTCCCCCCAAGGGACCATTCAGCAGCCACGTGTGCTTTGCTTCCCAGTCGACTCCTTGTCCTCCGTTGCTCACCTCTTCTAACTGCTCTGCACATGCATCTGGAACAGGCCCCAGCTGTTCTTCCTCCTCACTCATAACAGCCTCCAAAGGCAGGCTGCTTCTCCGGTGGCTGGGAAATGTCGGACGGGCCCTGGCTCTATCCATCAGAGCCTTCTCCAGACTCCAGCACTGGGACAAGTTCCTCCCCAATTCCTCACCATCCAGTCTGCTGCCAACTCCGCTGGCAGCTGGTGGCCACAACAGCTCCTCCCTCCTGGAAATCCACCTCCTCACTATATTCCATCATATTGTGTGCGGACTCAATTCCCAGAATTCCTCAGTCACCATGGGTCAGGACCCAAACCAAGAATGACAGGTGGTGATTCTTCCAAGCTAAGTTCTTTTATTGTTTACCACCTATAGACAAAATCTTGCAGGCTAAACACTCAACTATCTGCCTCTAACATATACTCATGGAACTGGTAGGGAGAGGCTGTCTTCACCTCTTTCTCTCACGCATAACATCACAAGCCGAGTTGCCTCTTACCCCTTTGGAACATACCCATCCCTCCTGGGGATTCACCTCTCCTGTCAAGTCCATCAAACCCACCACTCTTCTAGATATTTTCACTCGCTTCTTTTCAAGTCTATCTTTAAAAAAGACATTCTCCGTGGCTTCAACTTTTCCTCAAATCTAGACATGATGCATATAAATTCAACCGGTATCGTATTTCCAGGTTTTTCCCTGTAGGCAGGAACAATTCCCTCGGGTGAGCTCAAAAGATATCCAAGGACTTCCAAATAAAAAATAAACATTTTGGCAACTACTCTGAGAAAAAAAAATCCAACCAAGGCTGTTTTCCCCCTCAAAACAACCTTTGTATCTTTCTCCGTGCCCCTCAATATTCTTACCCAGTCTTCCCAAGAGCCTGGTCCCAACAAAAACCCCTTTTATTAATTGATTGTGAATTCTGCTCATTCACCTCCAGCAAAGTCTTTCGAGGGAGGATTTACAGTCACAGACCTGATCTCCCTTGGAGAGCTGCCAGGCCGAGATCTGCAAATTTGGCAAGGAGTCTCCAAACCAATTACGCAAACTAATGGTCCTCCTGCAAACTCCACTCCCTTCGCTCCTCTTTATTTCCTCTGGAGGGGCCATTCATCGTCCACCTGTGGCTTTAACTCCCAGTCAACCCCTGTTCTTTAGCTGGTTCCCTTCATCTGGCCACTCTGCGCATGCGCACACTGGAACAGACTCCAGCTGTTCATCTGCCTCACTGATGTCTGAAGGCAGTTGATAACTGGCATACGGCCCTGATCCCCTCTCTGCCTCCAACAGAGAGCCCTCCTCAGACTCCAGGACTGGCGCCCATGTTCTTTCCCCAACCTCCTCACTGTCCGAGTCTGCTGCTAGCTCTACTAGCGACCCACAAAACTCAGTCTACTTGTATTAGGCTCAAAATAGTGCCGGTGAGAGAGACCTTGGAGTCCTGGTGGACGATCCCTTAAACATGAGCCAACCAAAAACAGCCAATGGAATCCTTGTTGTATAAACGAGGCATAGAATCAAAATCAAGTGAAGTGTTAGTCCTACTTTGTAAAGCCCTAGTAAGGCCACACCTGGAATGCTGCATCCAGTTTTGGTCACCACGTTACAAAAAAAGATGTTGAGACTTTGGAAAAAGTGCAGAGAAGAGCAACTAGGAAGATCAAAGGCCTGGAGACTAAAACATACGAGGAACGGTTGCAGGAACTGGGTAGTCTACAGAAAAGAAGGACTAGAGGGGGACATGATAGTAGTATTCCAGTATTTGAGGGGCTGCCACAAAGAGGAGAGGATCAATTTATTTTCCAAACCACCAGAAGGCAAGAGGCAAGACAAGAAATAATGGATGGAAACTAATCAAGGAGATAAGCAACCTGGAATTAAGGAGAAACTTCCTAACAGTGAGAACAATTAATCAGTGGAACAGCTTGCCACCAGAAGTTGTGGGCGCTTCATCTCTGGAGGTTTTAAGAAGAGGCTGGGCAACCATTTGTCTCAAATGGTATAGGGTCTCCTGCTCGAGGAGGGGGTTGGACTAGAAGACCTCTACGATCCCTTCCAACTCAGTTATTCTGAACAACTTGCCTCCAGAAGTTGTGGATGCTTCATCTCTGGAGGTTTTTAAGAAGAGACTGCAAAGCCACTTGTCTGGAATGGTATCGAGCAGGGATGGGTTCTAGCCGGCTTGACTGCCAGTTTGCTTTTATGCGCGCTGGATGCGCAGGCATGCACAGTTCAATTAAAATTGTTCTGCGCATTTGCAAGACTTAAAAACAAGATGGCAGCCCCAATGGTGCCAACCGGAGAACTGGCCTGTATCACTACCGGTTCCCAGCGACCCATGCCACCATACCACTACTGGTTGGGCACAACTGGGCCGAACCGGTAGGAACCCACCTTTGGTATAGAGTCTCCTGCTCCTTAAGCAGGGGGTTGGACTAGAAGACCTCCACGGTCCCTTCCAGCTCTATTCTGATCGATGTGGCCCCCTCTTTCTGGTTAGTGGTCCTGTTTCCAGGTAAATGTCCTTTTGCAACCACGAAATTGGATATTATGACCCTCCTCTTCTGCAGCACTCCTTACGGACGCACAATTTACTCTTTGCTGATTTCTGAATTACCTTTTGCTGATTCGGATCGCTTAGGTAATCCAGTGTATCGAAGTTCCGGTCGACATCCCCGTTCTTCTTTCCTAAGCAGGAGACACAGGAAATGACTGAATCAATATGATTTGGGGGGGTCAGTAATCAACCAAACCCATTTCTATGCCATCCCCAATTGGGACAAACTGAATGCAAAGCTTAAAATCACGTCCCTTCTCACCCCCCAATCCCCCATTATCTGTACATGCGTTTTCTCCCTATGGAAGCTTGGGACATATATTACTGGACATGCAAATGAAGTTTCATGAATGAGGAGAAACGACAAACAAGTGGTGGGAAGTATGATTGACTGGCATACAGGTAGTCCTCAACGCCCGACCCGCAATCAGGGCCAGGATTTCTGTTGTTAAGTGAGTTGCATTCATTTGATGACCTTTTTTTGGCACAGTTGTTAAGCGAATCACTGTGGGTGTTAAGCGAATCCTGAACAGCAACAGCACTTAGATTTATATGCCATTTGCAGTGCTTTTACAGCCCTCTCTAAGGGGTTTACAGAGTCAGCCTCTTGCCCCCAACAATCTGGGTCCTCATTTTACCCACCTCGAAGGACGGAAGGACGAGACAACCTTGACTAGTGAGATTCGAATTGCCAATTTGCAAGCAGCCAACAGTTAGCAGGAGTAGCCTGAAATTCTGCACTCTAACCACTGTGCAGGAGGAAGGGAGGAAGGGAGGGAGGGAGGGAGGGAGGGAGGGAGGGAGGGAAGGAAGGAAGAAGGAAGGAAGGAAGGAAGGAAGGAAAGAAGGATAATAGCACTAACACTAGTATATAAGTCTTATATACAGTACCACATCATGGTACTTTCCAGCCCTCTTCTAAGGGGTTTACAGAGTCAGCCTCTTGCCCCCAACAATCTGGTCCTCATTTTACCCACCTCGGAAGGACGGAAGGACGAGACAACCTTGACTAGTGAGATTCGAATTGCCAAATTGCAAGCAGGCCAACAGTTAGCAGGAGTAGCCTGAAATTCTGCATTCTAACCACTGTGCAGGGAGGAAGGGAGGGAGGGAGGGAGGGAGGGAGGGAGAGAGGGAGGGAGGGAAGGAAGGAAGGAAGGAAGGAAGGAAGGAAGGAAGGAAGGAAAGAAGGACAATAGCACTAACCCTAGTATATAAGTCTTATATACAGTACCACATCACGGTACTTTCCAGCCCTCTCTAAGGGTTTACAGAGTCAGCCTCTTGCCCCCAACAATCTGGGTCCTCATTTTACAACCTCGGAAGGACGGAAGGCTGAGTCAACTTTGAGCCTGGTGAGATTTGAACTGCCAAATTGCAAGCAGCCAGCAGTTAGAAGGTATAGCCTGAAATTCTGCAATCTAACAACTGTGCAGGCAGCCAGGGAGAGAGGGAGGGAGGGAGGGGAGGGAGGGAAGAAAAGAAGGAAGGACGGAAGGAAGGAAAGAAGGAAGGAAGGAAGGAAGGAAGGACAATAGCACTAACACTAGTATATAAGTCTTATATACAGTACCACATCACGGTACTTTCCAGCCCTCTCTAAGCGGTTTACAGAGTCAGTCTCTTGCCCCCAACAATCTGGGTCCTCATTTACCGACCTCAGAAGGACGGAAGGACGAGACAACCTTGAATTGACTTTGGGCCAATCACCGGGAGACTGGGAGTTCTAGTCCTGCCTTAGCCATTAAAACCAGCTGAGTGACTTTGGGCCAATTTCTCTCAGCCCAACCCACCTCAGAGGCTTTTTGCTGTGGGGAAAATAGAAGGAGGAAGGTGTGTGTAGGATGCATTCACCGCCTGAGTGATTTGTAAAAATAATAAAGGCAGGATATAAACAAGCAAAGAAGCCAACCATATTCTAGCTATCTGGCCTGATTCTAGAATTTTCTAGAAGTCTGACAAGAGGAATTCATTTCTTTCCATGCCTCTAAGTCAGCGAGAGTCCAAGTGCAATAAAAATGTGATAAAAACATATTTAAAAGCCTTTCCTGTTCGGACTCAGGCTTCCTTAGAAAGCAAGAAGCAAAGTCTTGATCCCTGCACAACCTCTTTTATTTCCACAACTGGGAACTCCTTTCATTCACAGTCAGCCAGGCTTAGCAAACAGTCTTTCAGAGGAATGTTTATCCACACGCACCTTATCTCACTTGGAGCGCTGCCAGATAACTAGTTTCTAGACACAGGGCAAGGCAAACCCAGCACAGAGTCTCTTATAGTCACAAACAGAACTTTCCACTCTTGAACCGACTGAAGGAATTGATTCCTGCAAAAGCCCCCTCCCCATTCGCTCCTCTTTGTTTTCTATGGGAGGAGCCAATCACCTCCAAGGTGTGGCTTTACTCCCAAGTCGACCCTGATTTCTTGGTTGTTCTTGTCTTCTGGCAGCTCTGCGCATGCGCGCACTGGGAACAGGCTCCAGCTGTTCTTCTGCCTCATTGCTGTCTGATCTGAGCTTTCCTCAACCCCCAAGGAGTGGCCCATGTTCCTCCCCAACCTCGTCACTGTCCGAATCTGCTGCCAGATACAATGGAACCTGTGAGCCACAACATTCCTATCAAATCTGAACAGGTGACAAGTCATTCCGAAAGAAAATCCAGGTTTTTTCAACTTTAGAAAGTTATGCACCTCAGGCAACAGAGTGAGGCATTTCCACAGACACAAGGTCAGCAGGATTTGGTTGCGTTTCTCATTTCTTTTTTTAAAAAAACTTACCAGGAGGGAAAAAAAAAATCTCAGCAAGGGAAATAAGTAAAAATAAATAAAGAAACTTAAAAAAAAATACCCTTCCTGAGGTTCCACGAATTCAGGCGTATTACCAATACAAAGCAGCTTTTAAATGGTTCAGCAGTTTTTTATCTCCAGCGCTCAGAAATGTATACCTCAGGGAAAATTCTCGCTAGGAATTTTTTTTTGTTCAATGCGTTTCGTGAACAACCTTTAAAAACTTCTTCAAAAGCCAGCTTGGCGGGGTTGGAAGATTGCCATAAGGAAACAACAGCATGGAAGGGAAGGCTAATCTTGATTCCCCTCTCCACTTCCCCACTCGCAAATCAACAAGGTTAATAATAGTAATAATAAAAATGATTTGAAGTGTGGATTGTGCAAAAAGGCAGAAGAAGCGGTAGGTCACATGCTCAGCTCCAGCGAGAAGGTTGCACAAAGTGATTAGGAACAATGACCTACATACCTGTCACTCAATGGGAACCACCGTAAGAATGGGCATGGGCCAGTCATGAAAGGAGGAGGAGGAGAAGGAGGAGGAGGGAGGAGGAGGAGGAGAAGGGGGAGGAGAAGGAGAAGGAGAAGGAGAAGAAGAAGAAGAAGAAGAAGAAGAAGAAGAAGAAGAAGAAGAAGAAGAAGAAGAAGAAGAAGAAGAAAGTTTTATAATAGAGAACAGAAATGGAAAAAGAGAATTCTTCTCATATTGAAGAAAGAGGAGGAGGAGGGCGGGGGCGGAGGAGGAAACATCTTGTCACATTTTTGGCTGGGTCCATCTCTTCTGAAACTGGCTCTTTCTTCCCCTGAAAATCAACCCAAATTCATCCCAGCCTCTTGCATTTCCTAGCCATGGAGAAAACAAGCAGGATATGAAAAATAAGAATAAAATGAAGAATGAGACATGCACCCAGGGGAAAGCAAAGCAAGAGACCCAACCTTTATTTCTCCCAGCTTTCATCCTTATGTTGAAGGGAGGAAGAAGAGAGAAATCTGGCCCAGTGGAGGAAGAAAAAAAAAGGAGAGAGAAAAGAACAGAAATGTGGACAGGAAGACAAGAGAAGGAAGAAGAAAACTCACCTTGGTTGAACCATTCCTCTAATAACCAGAAAAGCAGCCCAAGGGGGTGAAAATGAAAACAAACAAAACGTTTTCAAAAGGAAGGACTAAACCAAAAGGAAAAATCAGACAAGAACTTTTGCAAAGCGAGGTTTAAAACCTGGAGCGGAGACAGCGAAATTTCTGACGTTTTTTGAGATGGGAAGGGCACCACAGCTCCCCCCCCTTCCCAGAAAGATGCTCAGGCCCTCCAGCTCTCCTTCTGGAGTTCGCTTGGTCTGAACATCCCAAAGTGTGTGTCTTCTCTTGGGAGGGAACAAAAGAGTTATCTCTGACACAATGGGATTGGGGAGGAGATCCTTCTGTGAGCTTGGTGGTTTTCTTGCAGATGTTTCAATGACCAAACTAGGTAATGTCACCAGTGATAGTACTTCTAACTTCTGTTTCTCTATTCTGCTCTGCTCTAATTCTATTCTACTCTCTTTATTTTATTTATTTATTAAACAAATTTATATAGTCAACCAGCACAAACATAGGTCATTCTATCCTGTCCTGTCCTATTCTATATCTTATCCTGTCCTGTCCTATATGTTATCCTGTCCTGTCCTGTCCTGTATCTTATCCTGTCCCGTCCTGTATCTTATTCTGTCCTGTCCTATAGGTTATCCTGTCCTGTCCTGGATCTTATCCTGTCCTGTCCTATATGTTATCCTGTCCTGTCCTATATCTTATCCTGTCCTGTATCTTATCCTGTCCTGTATCTTATCCTGTCCTGTCCTGTCCTATATGTTATCCTGTCCTGTCCTATATCTTATCCTGTCCTGTATTTTATCCTGTCCTATCCTATATCTTATCCTGCCCTTCCTGACCTTCCCTTCCCTGTCCTGTCCTCTACCCTCTCCTCTCCTAATCTGAATACCCTCACATTCTCTCTTGACTAACAATGGGCAATCGGGTATCTGCATTTGCACGTCAGCCGAGATCATCACTAAAGACTTCTCGGTCCGAAGAGCCGAGCAGCTGTCCAGAAAGGTGTGAGGTTATCAAAGACCACACATTCGCTGGGATCCGATACCGCACAACCTGCATCGTATTACACTTCGGGATAAGCCACGCGCTGGCCTGGTTCAGCACAGATTAACTTAAAATGGCATTCCAGGAAAGGACCCTGACTCGGCGTACAGACGCATCTCCCAGCCTGTATTGTCCCACGGGACACATGTCGCAAAGCAGGTGCAGGGAAATGCCTGAAGATTGGATTACTTCTGCTCACCCCTTACTTAGCCGGCTCATGAAACGTCTGCAAGCGAACCATCGCGCTCAGAGAGCGCCACCATTCAGCCCTGAGCTACAGAGGTTCTGTGAGATCGGTCATTAAAATCTCACTGCTCACGGCTTGCGGTGCCTGTTGGGAACAGGAAATGGTGGCTTCTAAGACATTAGCGAAGATGCAACACACGGCATCCCTGATCAGGCTTGGAATTCTGGGACTTGGAGGCCCAAGGCAACTGGAAGGAACCATATTGGGGAGGGGGGGGAAGCTGGTTTAGGATCAACCAGTGTTGCACGGAGATTAAAGATTGAGTGCAATGTATCCAATCGAAGCATCTGGAGGGCTAACGAAATGCAACACACGGCATCCCGCATCAGGCTAGCTCGCTTGGAATTCTGGGACTTGGAGGCCCAAAAGCAACTGGAGGGAACCATATTGGGGGGGGGGGGGAAGGCTGGTTAAGGCTCAACCAGCATTGCAATCGGATTGCAGAATGGGTGTAACCTTCTTCGTCACGCCCAGATATTAGGACACCCATACCTTTGGCTTTTTTCCCACCGAAGCAGCCCGCGTCGTCTTTCTTTTTCTTATGAGTTCCTCCAAAACTTCCCAGCTGGTTATTTTCTAATTCCCGGAACTTATCGGCGCCCGGAATTTCTTTGTGGACGTGGTAGGAGAGATTCCTCATGATGCAGACACAATTCTCCACCGACTGAAGCAAAGTGGTTTCCCGGGAAAAAAGAAGACGGAAGACACGTAAGACTTAAAGCCAGAAATAATTTTCGTTACGTACACTACCAGAAAACCATAACAAAGGGACTATATGCTTATAATACATGGGCTGACAGCAGCGAGAATTGTATTCGCACAATATTGGATAAAAAGGAGGCTACACCTACCTATGAAAGTATAATTAGAAAAACAGTAGACTGGGCGGAGATGGATAGATTGAGATTAATAAAAAAAGATAAGGAAGAAACAAGACTGTTTTTTCAACACAGGATGTGCTTTATCAATGGATAGATAAAAGGAGTAGAAATTATAGAGGATGAGCGCACCACATTATAAAATTTTTGTGCACACCGAACCGGCAATAATGCCAGGAGCAACCCATCCCTGGTGCGGTGGCCTAGAGGTGGAGCTCCCAACTCACAGTTCAGGAGCCTGCAAGTTCGATCCTAGGTAGAGGCAGATCGTAGGTAGAGGCAGATATTTCTCTCTCTGGGCGCAATGAGAATGTATCTGCTGGATATAACTCCACATTGGAGACAGGGAAGGGCATCCGGCCAGTAAACACTAAGCTCCATTTAGTTGTCCAAGACTCCACCCCACAAGGGATTATGGGGTCATAAATAGGAGATGATGATGATGATGAAATTTATAACTTCAGGGGTGACTCACTTAATGACCGAAATCACTTAGTGATGGACATTCTGGTCCCAATTGTGGTTGTAAGTCAAGGACGATCCGTATTCTCCTAAGCCAGGTTTTCTACCCTGGTCGGCTGTGACCATCCATTGTTCCAAGCTAGCGATGGTTCTTTTTCATTCCCTGCTAACTTTTCCCTTTTTAAAAATAGTATTTATTAAAATTTTCCAACATTGAAAAAGACAAAACACAAAATTGTACTTTGTAACAGCTTTTCCATATCGGATCCATATTTTTAGTAACAATCCTATTTACAAAAAAAAATTCTATTTCTGCTAACTTTTCCAGTGGAGCAACCAGCATAGCAGGTCAACGGATGAGTGACTTCAAGCTTTTAATAAAGCAAGAACTTACCCAAAGCAAAATATTTACAATGGACAAAGGAGCTGGACGGATATTTGCCAGAGGCATCTGAGATTTATCTGTGCTACAGCTCACAGCCAGAAGACCTACCAGGGATGGAGAAGCCCTGCCTATCCTCCCCCAGGTTCCACCTCCAGCTAATGACTTGCAGACGGTAAAAAGGGAAAGACCACAGCACGGTTTAATTTGTGTGGGCTTGTCAAAAATCTGGGAACAGCAGCCAAAAGCTTCTACGTTGCATGTGGGAGCTTTGCTGGAATCTATCCCATCTCGATCTTCTCCTCCCTCCTGAAACATATACACATAGTCACAAACTGTGAGACCCTCCAACACAACGACTGCCAAGAACTCAGCAGCTGAAGGGAGAGACTTGTGTGCAGAGGCTCAATTCTTCACACTTTGGGAGAAACGCTCTATGGGAAAACTTGGAGCAGAATGACATCAATCAGAATAGAGTTGGAAGACCAGGCAATCCAACTCCATGCTCAAGAAGGAGACTCGGAGCATGCGTATGGGAGTGGGAGGCACGGGGGAGGGAGAGGGTGTCCCCACGTATTGCATTATTGCACCCAATGACCCAAGCTCTATACCAGTGATAGCTAACCTAAGTGCCCAGGTGGCGCAGTGGTTAAATGCAGGCTACTTCAGCTGACTGCAGTTCTGCAGTTCGGCTGTTCAAATCTCACCAGCTCAGGGTTGACTCAGCCTTCCATCCTTCCGAGGTGGGTGAAATGAGAAACCCAGACTGTGGGGGGCGATATGCTGACTCTGTAAACCGCTTAGAGAGGGCTGAAAGCCCTATGATTGCGGTATATAAGTCTAATTGCTATTGCTATTGCTATTTCGGCACCGAGTGCCAAAACTGGAGTGCACGTGCACTAAAGCGCCAGAACACAGAAGAGAGCAGCTGGCCGTGGCTCATGCGTGTAGTGGCCAGCTGCACTTCTGGGTTCTGTTGCACGCATGAAGACCAGCTGGCTGGGATGGAGAACCTGTAAATAGATAGGGCTACAGATAGGGCTACAATTCCCTTTCGGACATGCAACCCAGAAGTTACCCTGTTATCCGTGTCTTTTTTGCCAACGGCCGACTGCAAAGCATGGAGAAGAGCATCTACCACCCTTCACATTCCCGGAGTCTCCGACGTGCTTCAGCGCCATCTGAACTTACATTCCTGCAAAATAATAATAATAATAAAATTCTAGTTCTAGGCTGCATGAACAGAAGGATAGAATCAGATCCGCTGAAGTTTTAATACCACTTTATAGCGTGACCCGACAAATGCGCACACGACAAAAGCGCGCTGAGGAAACCGTGGTGCGAAAACTGTGACGTCATCAACACGCCGACAACAGCCCGCTGACACAGCACGCTGACAGAAGCGCGATTTAAGTTAAGGTAAGGGTTAGGTTCAGGGTTAGGTTTAGGGTTAGGTTTAGGGTTAGGGTTAGGTTCAGGGTTAGGTTTAGAGCGCGCTTCTGTCAGCATGCTGTTGTCGGCGCGCTTCTGCGCTCATTCGTCGCGTGGTTTAGAACTCGTGGTTTTCTTGCCGTGCTTTTGTCGGGTGTGCTTTGTTGGTGAACCCTTTATAAGGCCTTGGTAAGGCCACACTTGGAATACGGCATCCAGTTTTGGTCACCATGATGTAGAAAAGATGTGGAGACTCTAGAAAGAGTGCAGAGAAGAGCCACAAAGACGATTAGGGGACTGGAGACTAAAACATATGAAGAACGGTTGCAGGAACTGGGGATGTCTATTTTAATAGAAAGAAGGACTCAAACTATTCTCCAAGGCACCTGAGGGTAGAACAAGAAGCAATGAATGGAAACTAATCAAAGAGGGAAGCAATTTAGAACTGAGGAGAAATTTCCTGACAGAACAATTAATCCAACAATTTACTAAGACTGTATTACTATTATTCTTCTCTTCCTTCCTAGTACCTAATCTCTTCCCACTTATGATTATAACCATGTTGCTTGTATCTTACATTTTAATTTGTTTTATTTGTTTCCTAGTATGATTTGATTGCTTATTAGTAACCTATGACTATTGCTGAGTGTTGTATCTTACGATTCTATTTTATTTTTCTTTATGTATACTGAGAGCATCTGCACCAAAGACAAATTCCTTGTGTGTCCAACCACACTTGGCCAATAAAGACTTCTATTCCATTCTATTTGTATTCTTTTCTTTTCTATTCATATTCATATTCTGTTCTATTCTATTTATATTCTATTCTGTTCTATTCATATTCCATTCATATTCTTTTCTATTCTATTCATATACTATTCTGTTCTATTCATATTCATATTCTATTCTGTTCTGTTCTATTCTATTCATATTCTATTAATATTATTTTCTATTCTTTTCATATTCATATTCTATTTGTATTCTTTTCTATTCTATTCTGTTCATATTATTTTCTATTCTATTCTATTCTTTCTTATTTCTATTCTATTTATTCTGTTCTGTTCTATTTATATTCTATTCACATTCTTTCATATTCATATTTTATTCGTATTCTTTCATATTCATATTCTATTCTATTCTTATCAATTTGGCCATAGCTCCAACCACCGTAATGACTCTGGGAAGGACAATGCCCTCTATTTTTCTTTCCACCCAATCCACCTTCCGTTAATATTTATGAACAGGCTAAGCGGATTGTCGATGTGCGAAAGGAAGAGCTAAGCCCCATTAAAGACACACAGAGCAATTAACTAAAGCTAATTAGCTGAGCCTCTTTACACAATGTAAACCAAAAATCCAAACACACAGGGATGATACCTTCAAATCATTGCCACGATGGCCACTTCCAAACAGCTTGAAAAGAAATGCTACTTTAAAAAAAAAATTAAAGCTTTGAAGGAAGGGTAGAGTGGTAATTTTTTTAAAAAAATAATAATAAACCACCTGGAGCTGTGCGCAATTTTGGTCTTTTTAAAATCTTCCCAGTGTAAGTTTTAATTGTCTCGGGTTCTGAAGCTGCCTTCCTTTATTGGAAACCTAACAGAATTTTAATGAAGAAATGATCAGATTATTTCCCTGAAACAATTCCCGCCTCGCTAATTTTCTGTCACCTCTTGGAAGAGAATTTTTAAGTGGATCGTTTAGGGCCAATGCACTTCTGAAAATATCCAATTGGGGAGGTGGGAGAGAGATATGAAGGCTTCAGGAAAGCGACATGAACACTGGTTTTATTATCTCAACATTAGTAAGCATTGGAATTAATGTTCTAATTAAATGACAAAAGAGAAGATCTGGAAAACCCTGGGGCAAACTTCATGGAATCCATAAAAATCCACAGAAATATATATTTGTGGGATAACAACGACATCCTGGAAATTTAACCAAGTGATCAGTGCATCCCTCTGCTTGAATCTTGCCAGGGTTTAGTAACTTCTTCAACTTTACAATAATGTAATAGTTCTTTCTGAAGTGACACAATTGATTCGTGCAATATCTATGGAGATTCGCCATCCTCCAGGTCGTGGTTGTCCCAAAGGTGCTTTTTCAAGAGGCAACTGGACTTCCTTGGTTTTCCTTTGAAGACGTTTCGCTTGTCATCCAGGAAGCTTCATCAGTTCTTTGGAAGAGAAACGTTTCAAGGGAAACAAAGACAGTTCAGTTGCCTCTTGAAAAAGCACCTTTGAGATGCAACAATTCAGATTTTTTTCAATGGAGTTCATACCCAAGGCAACATTCAACCCAGTGGTGGGATTCAAATTTGTTTACTACCGGTTCTGTGGGGGTGGCTTGGTAGGCATGGCTTGGTGGGCATGGCAGGGGAAGGTACTGCAAAATCTCCATTTCCTCCCTACTCCACGGAAGGATACTGCAAAATCTCTATTCCCACCCCACTCCAGAGGAAGGATACTGTGAAATCTCCATTCCCTCCCCGCTCCAGGGGAAGGATACTGTGAAATCTCCATTCCCTCTCCACTCCAGGATAAGGATACCATAAAATCTTCATTCCCTCCCCACTCCAGGATTAGGATACCATAAAATCTCCATTTCCTCCCCACTCCAGGGGAAGGATACTGCAAAATCCCCATTTTTTTCCCAATCACCTGGGACTCAGGAGGCAGAGAATAGATGGGAGTCGTGCCAGTCAGAGGTGGTATTTATAGGTTCTCTTTCTTCCCCGCTACCGGTTCTCCAGAACTGGTCAGAACCTGCTGAATACCACCTCTGATTCAAGCACTAAAAAAACCTGAAATAATTTTCATGGCTTCTTAGCTCCCCAAATCTTATCATTGTTTAAGTGTTCAACACCCAAATCATGAGTCCTTGTGTATATTCATACTTGGGAGGCTGCCATCTTAGAAAATGGCAGCCATGGAAGGACTAGTCTATATTTGTCCATAAATTCCACCCTTATACCATGCTGACATGAATAAGATAGCCAATTGGCCATGTTGGTTCTTTAGACAATTGTCTTCTCTCTTCTCTGGGACGAGCCCCATAGCCAAGTATGGGGGACTCATACCACAAGTAAGATTTGAGCGTTGAATTTAATGATTGAGCATTACCAAGGACTGAAAAACTTTCTGTTTCATTGCCCCGTAATCCCGTGTCACCTTGGATTTGTAGTAAAGGCTCTTTGTTTAAAATTAGCAGAGGAAAAAGAAGTCTTAAAAGAAGCAATACAGTCACACATTTAAATAGACAGATTGCCACTGGTAGATTGTCACTTGATTCAGCATTCAGCAGCCAACTTCAGTTGTTGTTTTGTGTTTGACTTTTCTTTTTTTTAAATCACTTGCCAGAATAAACAGATGACTTGGATGTAATCCATTTAACATACTTTGCAGAACTTCCTTCCTCCCCCCTTTCAAACTTTACCAAATACCGTCTTCCTTCCTCCCTTCCCTGCCTTTCACTTTACCAAATACCTCCTTCCTTCCTTCCCTACTTTTCTTTCCTCTCCCTTTCCTTGCCTCCTTCCTCTCTTCCTTTTTCTCCCTCCACCCTTCATATTCTTCTCCCTCCATTCTTTCTCCCTCCTCTATCTTCCCTTCCCTTCCCCCATCCAAGGTGTCCTGCAACTAACATACATTCTGAGTCAAAATAGTTTGACTCTTCCTTGCTAGACCACATCAGATTCGAAGATCTCCAGAAGATGTCTCTTTATCTTCCGTCTAATATCTGAGTGCTCTTGGTGGGAAATCAAGTAATACCCACTATCTACAGGCTGCTCCAGTTTAGAAGGATATCTTTGATAGCTGCTTCTGAGCTTTGCGACTCCTTGCAAAAGGCAGACTGCTTAAAGTTAAACCCAGTCAAATCCTTGAGTTTTGGAACTTGTAGGAGATTTTATCCCAGACTGGATCAGCTCTTCCCTGATGACTTTCAATTGACAAAAATGTGAAGATTCAGACAGGTTGTGGGCTGAATCCACCAACATACGTATAATTACCATAAATATTGCAATTTGGTCAACACTGTGTTGCAGATTGCTTTTTTTTGTTGCAATTTGGTGTTAGGCTTATTGATGTTTTCTGCCTGGTTGCTTTGATGTTTAAATTGTTACTTTGGATGAAACCAATCCCTGACCATCCATAGATATGAAGGAGAGATACACATTTTAGGAAATGTAGACAAATACTACTTTATTGCGGGTACCACGAAATGATACCTCTGTGGACTTCAGCTATTTCCTGTGGTAGTGTCAGAATTCTGCACACAATTTGAAAGACTAAATTACTGCTTTTGTAATGGGCATTTTTCTTGTGCTGGGCATGTGAAAAGCCCCACCAGCGTGGCACAAACATTTGACGTACCATAAACATATAATAGTCTTTTAAGTAGAATGATAAAAGATTCCCAAGATTGACTAATTAATCAAATAGTCAGTACATTCATAGGAAGAAGAACAGTAAGGTAAAGTACAGATTCCCCTCGCACATATGTGCTAGTCATTCCCGGCTCTAGGGGGCAGTGCTCATCTCCATTTCAAAGCCGAAGAGCCAGCGCTGTCCGAAGACATCTCCGTGATTGCATGGCCGGCATGACTCAACGCCGAAGACACACGGAACGCTGTTACCTTCCCACCAAAGGTGGTTCCTATTTTTACATGCATTTTTACATGCTTTGGAACTGCTAGGTTGGCAGAAGCTGGGATAAGTAACAGGGGCTCACTCCGTTACGCGGCACTACGGATTCAAACCGTCGAACTGCCGACCTTTCTGATTAACAAGCTCAGCGTCTTAGCCACCTATTAAGAAGAATTGTACAAGTTTTGAAAATGGCTCAATATTTCAGTGCTGCTAAAATCTATGAGCAGCATACTTTAAAAAAAAAAAAGAGATGCCTGGCAACTGGCATGTACTTCTGACAGTTGCAGTGTCTGGGGAGAGGTCACGCAATCCCGTTTTGCGACCTTTGACAAGCAAAGTCCATGGGGAAGTCGGATTCACTTAACAATTGTGTTACCAGCTTAACAACTGCAGCAATTCACTGAACAACTGTGGCTCTTCCTTTTCTGGCTACTCAGAATGACCTTCAGAACACAGCTGCCCTTCAACAGGGCAGCGGCCCTTCAAAAATGTCGACAAAATCCAACAATTACCCCCTGCTTTAAACTGCGAGTAACAGAGAACTGAAGCTTTCAGCATAGCGTCATGCGATGGAAGAGTTTGAGAGTCCATAGAGGAGAATCTTGTCCCACCCTTCCCTGTAGTGCCCCCAAGTTGAGATGCAGACCAGATCTCCTTTAATGCACCTTTCAAACTTACTCAAGAAACATCCAAAGGCTGGGTGGAACGGGGGCCGTGACTTTGCAGTTAAAAATTGATGCATAATTTTTGGCTATTAGCACGGAAGGCTTCAAGCTGAACTCAAGTGGCTTCTAACGGGCATAAAATATGCTGTCTTGCTCAGGATACAACCAGATGTCATGAGATTGGACAGGATGGGAAAGTTAATTCAGATTCTCCTTCATTTAGAGTCCTGCGGAAAAATCAGGTGGAACAATGGCTGAGGATTTCTTTCTATTGGTCCACGATAGAAAGTGTCCTCACATACTGTATAACAGTATGGTATGCTGGTTTAGAAGTGACTAAGATGCTGGGCATGTTGATCAGAAAAGTAGGCAGTTCAGCAGTTCGAATCCCTAGCGCCGCGTAACGGAGTGAGCTCTCGTTACTTGTCCCAGCTTCTGCCAACCTAGCAGTTCGAAAGCCCGGAAAAAATGCAAGTAGAAAAATAGGAACCACCTTTGGTGGGAAGGGAACAGCATTCCCTGCGCCTTCGGCATTGAGTCATGCCGGCCACATGACCACGGAGACGTCTTCAGACAGCGCTGGCTCTTTGGCTTTGAAAGGGAGATGAGCAATGCCCCCTAGAGTCGGGAATGACTAACACATAAGTGCGAGGGGAACCTTTACCTTTACCTTACAGTTCTTCTTGAATGTACTGACTATTTGATTAACTAGTGAATTAAGGAGTAAAAATTAAAAAAAAAAACACCTATATTTCTTCTGGGACAAAAAACCCTACACAACCATTTAACACTCTTGGCAGCATTAAAGAAATGGCTTTATGAAGAAATGTCTAATATGAACACTAAAGAAATGGCTTTATGAAGATGTATGAAGAATGAAGAACGGTTGCAGGAACTGGGCATGGCTAGTCTAGTGAAGAGAAGGACCAGGGCAGACAGGAGAGCAGTCTTCCAATATTTGAGGGGCTGCCACAAAGAGTGGTCAATTATTTTCCAAGGCAACTGAAAGCCCAACAAGGAATAATGGATGGAAACTGACCAAGGAGAGATTCAACCTGGAAATAAGGAGACATTTTCTGACAGTGAGAACAATCAACCCATGGAACAGAAGTTGCCTTCTGAAGTTGTGAGAGCTTCATCACTGGAAGCTTTCAAGAAGAGACTGGACTGCAACTGTCAGAAATGGCATTGGTTCTCCTGCTTGGGCAGAGGGTTGGACTAGATGAACTGTAAGGTCCCTTCCAACTCTGTTAATCTGGTTTTCCTTGTTTTCTTAACTTCCTGGTCTTCCCGGAAACAACCGGCTCCGATCCTTCTTGGCTTTTCAAAACCAACCAAGGTCAGCTAGATATTTCCACCTAGCTGACCAAAGCTGTTAGGCTAGCAATGTAATTTTAAAAAACCTGCGCAAAAAATGTTTTCTGGAACTGCGGCAGCGGATGTCGAGAGCTGTACATGCGTGCTGTGAAGCGCCATCAATAAGTTATTGAGAACATGCTTCTAATAACTTTGATCTTTGAAATTCAGCTCCGCTTTCCCTACTTAATTGTATCAAAGCTTTCCTTGCCAGGGCTCCCCAAAACGTCTCCAAAAAAAGGTCCCATCAAACTATATGTTTTGTTTATCCTCAACTTCAAAGCAAGCTTATCTTTCTTTTTACTACTCTTCATTAAATTTTGCAGGATTTTTAGCTCCAATGCTATATTGGCAACTGCAAAAAGGACAAACGCATGACTGCTAAATTTATTCTCAGCTGGTGTCCACCATGTTGGTGGCATGTTTAGTGCTTCACAGCAGAGGGAAGATTTTTATTTATCATGCCACGGGAACACCAAACACCAACGGATCTGGCAATCTGGAGTTCTTACGGAGAATGCGATTCCTCGCGCACAAGTCACAGGGACAAACTGCAGGGAAGGGGGACGGAAGATCAGCCAACTATGCTCAGTTTTGCTCATGATGCCATCAAGTTTATATCTGCCCACAGGAGAGAGCATGACACGATGTGGGAAAAAGTGGAGAGGAGAGAGAAAGCTAGAATGTATAGTCCAGGGGTCAGCAAACTGTGACTCTGGAGCCGCATGTAGCTCTTTTCTCCCTCTGCTGTGGCTCCGTCACCAGTCGGCATCACAATTTTGAGAGGAGCTTCCAGTAGAGGGGGGGGAGAGAAGCACAGTGCGCCAAGAGAAGACTCTATGGCAAGGGGAGGGTTTTCCAGTTGTCTCCACAATTGATGGGGCTTTTGGTTATGACAGGTAGAGGAAATAGTAGGCCACTCTAGGAGGAGACTCTATGGTGGGGGAACTGAACTTCCGGTCAGCTCCAGAATTGAACAGGGGGCTTCCGGTTAGGACCTTTGTGGCGCCCGGTGTTTCTTTTCTGTGGGAGACGGGTCCAAGTGGCTCTTTGAGTGTTTACGTTTGCTGACCCCTGGTATAGTCAATATACAGATGCATGAAGAGCTGAGGTGGCGCAGTGGTTAGAGTGCAGTACTGCAGGTTACTGTCAACTCCTAAAGCTGCTATAGTGAGGAAAGTGGGGGGAAGTACATTCCACGCATAACTTTCGGCTGGAGTCGGATCTCAGATGACCACAGCAGGCTTGGTGCACCTCATTGGGGAATGTGATTTATGACACAGACTGAGGGGAGGGAAGGAAACAGGGGTAAAGTTCAGCTATAATTCAAATAAGGCTAAGATCTGACTGCGATAAGATCTTCCCAAAATAAATGCTCCTAATAAATGATTAATTTTCTTTTGAAGTGTGGCCAATACTCGTGAATCAATTAGGGCATTTTTTGGAAACCTGACAGTTACTTGCAGTTCAAATCTCACCATCAAACCTCCCTACCTTCTCGCACTGATGATAATACCTAGTAGGGTAACATCTACAAGCTTAGAGAGCGTCAAAAAAGCTAAAACATCTTCAGATAAACCACCAAAGGAAGATAAGCTATTTTCTCTTATGTTATCTGGCTATGGTTAACAATCGTTCTGATGTCCCATTGTTATTTTTCCTTAACTTTCCATCAGAATCACCCTCTGTCAGGCAAGGAAATGGGTGGATTCCTTTTTTTTTTTTTTGCGGTTAAACAACTGGTTCTGTCGTAGGCAGGCATACAAACAACCCCTGAAATGGGGGAATAATCCAATCTATTCCAGAGCTCCTTAACCATCTGCAGGAAGCGGAGCACTAAATTCCGAGAGCAGAAAAGGTCACTTCTAATGTTTGCGCAGCTCTGAGCGAGCCTGGTGCATCGGTCTAAAAAAATAAATAAATAAATTACTACGCCTCGATCCTACACAGAAGGCCTTGTCTTCCTTCGGGGATTAGCGATTATTCCAGCAATGAGGCGCTGTAGAACAGTCTTCATTACTTTCTGCTTTTACCAAGCGATTCCCAGGAGAAGCTGCTGGGCTGGAAGTCCAGCACATTGGAAATGAACAAGCGATGCCAGGCGCCCGTATCAATCAACGGGAATGGGACTGGAGTTCACGCCAGCCACGGGAAGATTGAATACAGTTCCTCTTATGAGCTCGATCTGAACTATGAGCCCTCCTCGTAAAATGCTGAACAATGGGAGGGGACCTGGAAACCAGAGTGGAGGAAAAAAAGATCTCTCTCTCTCTCTCTTTCTTTTTTTGATAGACCACATGCAAACGTTTCTCGAGCCAAGAAGGAGAAATGCAGAAATGTTTCCAGCTCTCTAAAAGTCCTGGAAACCTTAACAGATTAACAGAGCTGGAAGAGACCTTGTGAGTCATCTAGTCCAACCCCTAACCCAAGCAAACCAGTTGTGGCCCAGCAGTGCCGTTGGAGCTGCCACCAGACCCTGACAGAGAGGGGCCCTCTGAGTCGGCTCTGGAGGATGTGGAGGACCCTGGACAGGGTTCTGACTCTGAGCAGGACGCAGAGAGGCTGGTTGGCCATCAGGAGGCACCTGAGCCTTGGACCAGTGGGGAGGAGACAAGGGAGAATGAGCCAGAGGCCAGTAGTGAGTTGTTCCTGGATGCACACCATCGAAGAGCTACTAGGCATCAGGAACAATTACACAATTACACCGAGGTTTTGGTTTCTTGCTATTAAAGTACATTCCAGTTAAGCTTGTCTCGGCAGTCGTTACTGGACGGAGGAGGGGGTCAGAACAAGACCATACACCATTTTTGACATATGGCAGTCCAGTCTCCCCTTGAAAGCCTTCAGTGATGAAACTCCCACAACTTATAAAGGCAATTTCTGTTCCAACGGCTGATTGTTCTTCTCACTGTCAGAAATTTCTCCGTATTTCTAGGTTGAATCTCTTCTTGTTCAGTTTCCATCCATTATTCCTTGTCTGGCCTTGGGGTGCCTTGGAAAATAGCTTGACCCCCCTCCTCTCTGTGGCAGCTCCTCAAATATCGGAAGTCTTCTATCATGTCTCTCCTGGTCCTTCTCTTCACTAGACTAGCAGTGTTCCAATATCTCAGGTGTTGCCACAAAGAAGAGGAAATCAAGCTATTTTCCAAAGCACCTGAAGGCAGGACAAGAAGCAAGTGGTGGAAACTAATGAAGGAGAGAAGCAACCTAGAAGTAAGGAGAAATTTCCTGACAGTGAGAACAATTAATCAGTGGAACAACTTGCCTCCAGAAGTTGTGAATGCTCCAACACTGAAAGTTTTTAAGAAGACACTGGATAACCATTTGTCTGAAGTGGTGTAAGGTTTCCTGCTTGAGCAGGGGGTTGGACTAGAAGACCTCCAAAGTCCCTTCCAACTCTCTTATTCTTGTCCCTTCAACTTCTTCATGAAGGGATAGAAGGGGAATGCATCCGATCCCATGAAATCTCTCCGAGGGAACGTTTATTTTTTTCCCAAAGCGAAAGGCACTCAGGATCTCATAATATAAGCTGGTTTTCCTACGGAGCATTTCCAAGGCTTGCTATGCTAGGAACGTGCCTATTTAGGAAGCCCTAACGTCCAGCCAACAGGAAGCCAAAAATAACACGATTAACTTGGCAGGGTGTGAAAAGCCTTCACCAGAGCCAGTACTCAAGATTGCAGGAACACACTCATCTTTCTAACGTCCACGTCGACCCTCACCTTGGCGTCGAGTTTATGCAACAGCAATAACAATATTAATATTTTTTTTTAAAAAAATAGAAAGGTAGAAAAACAGACGAGGAGGGAATTAACAAAGAATTAACAGAGTTGGAAGGGACCTTGGAGGACTTCTAGTCCATGCGGCAGCCTACTACATCTCAGCTTATATTATGAGATCCTGAGTGCCTTTCGCTTTGGGAAAAAATAAACATTTCCTCGGAGAGATTTCATGGGATTGGATGCGTTCCCCTTCTATTCCTTCATGAAGAAGTTGAAGAGACAAGAATAAGAGAGTTGGAAGGGACTTTGGAGGTCTTCTAGTCCAACCCCCTGCTCATGCAGGAGACCCTCTACCACATTTCAGACAAATGGATGTCCAATCTCTCCTTAAAAGCCTCCAGTGATGAAGCACCCACAACTTCTGGTGGCAAGCTGTTCCACTGATTAATTGTCCTCACTGTCAGGAAATTTCTCCTTAGTTCTAGGTTGATTTTCTCCTTGATTAGTTTTCATCTGTTGCTTCTTCTCCTGCCTTCAGGTGCTTTGGAGAATAAGTTGACCCTTCTCTTCTTTGCGGCAGCCCCTCAAATATTGGGAGGCTGCTATCATGTCTCCCCTGGTCCTTTTTTCCCCCATTATACTGTGATGTATACATTTATATGTATGTATTCTATTCCTTCCCCCTTTTTTGCCTTTTTCTTTTGTTTCTCTGTGGCTTTTCACTTAATTTTTTCCCACCAGGAATTTGCCTCCGTTCAAGAAGAAGTTAAAAACACCCATCTATTTGTTTCATGCATGGATGATCAATCAACATTTGTCACTGCCCTGTCAGCATTTACAAATCTCTATTATTATAGAATGCCTGGATGCCGAGCTATGGAAGCACATAAAATACATGCTGAGTGATTCATTTCATTTTCTCTTCTTTATTTATATCGGCCTAAAAAAACTGATCAAACGTAAAACAGAATGCCTGAAAATGAGGTCAATCAATCTCTTTTCTTCCCCTACTAGCACCACTTCATTTCTTGCCGCTGGTTGGTTCAGACACGTTGCTGGCTGGTTCAGGGGTCCAGAAAAGAATGCAATTGGATGGATGGATGGAAGGAGGGAGGGAGGGAGACAGATGTGGATGGACAGAGATTGATAGATGTATAATAGAGATGGCTGGATAGAGAATGGATAGAGATGATAGATCGATAGATAGACAGACAGACAGATGATAGACAGACAGATATCAGTGGACAGAGATTGATGGTGGTATGATAGAGGTGGATGAATGGATGGAGAATGGATAGATAGATTAGATGGATGATAGATAGATAGATAGATAGATAGATAGATAGATAGATAGATAGATAGATAGATAGATATAGATAGACAGACAGACATCAGTGTATAGAGATTGATGGTGGTATGATAGAGGTGGATGAATGGATAGAGAATGGATAGATAGATTAGTTGGATGATAGATAGATAGATATAGATAGATAGATAGATAGATAGATAGACAGACAGACAGACAGACAGACAGACAGACAGACAGACAGACATCAGTGTATAGAGATTGATGGTGGTATGATAGAGGTGGATGAATGGATAGAGAATGGATAGATATATTAGTTGGATGATAGAAAGAAAGATAGATAGATAGATAGACAGACAGACAGACAGACATCAGTGTATAGAGATTGATGGTGGTATGATAGAGGTGGATGAATGGATAGAGGTAGATTAGATGGATGATATAGATAGATAGATAGATAGATAGATAGATAGATAGATAGATAGATAGATAGATAGATAGATAGATGATAGATAGATAGATAGATAGATAGATATAGAGAGAGTTGAGCGAGAGAGATGGATACAGCAGGTAAGTAGAGACAGACAGACAAAGGGACAATTCTAATTTGTGTGTTTTGAAGTCCTGAGTTGTTGAAGATGGAGGATCGGAAACGTCAATTTACAATTATTTCCTTTTAGATCCAAGCTCCCCCCGCCCTGCGAAATATCTATGTTTGCCTGTTTTGGAACATACCAACATTTATAACTAACAAACCATGTTTTAGATAATTCTGGTTGATTCTTAACTCTAATGAGGAATAAATGAAATAAAGAAAGGACTGATATAGTGTTCAATTGCAGCTCATAGGAGAAAGGGCATCTTGCCCAAAGAGGCAACATTCATACATCTCTCAGAGTCCTATAGCTGTAGATTTAGAGTGAACCAAATCTTTTAGCTCTGCGGCTGTTATAATGTGAAACCGAGATGGAATGACTGCTTCTATTAACTGGGTTTTATCGCTGGGTCGCTTCTGACTAACAAGTTTCTTTAGTTGGTGCCATAGATTTTCAATTGGGTTAAGTTCTGGGCTATTCCCAGGCTATTCCAGCAGTGGCATATGGTTATCTTGAAACTCCAAAAGAAAGTAGTGTTATTAGCCATAAAAACCTCAAAAATACACTTTGCCCAACGGGGTTGCCACAATTTTGGCCACTACTGTATTTTACACCAAAACCGGGGTGTGCTGAAATTCAACCATTTCCCAGCACCGACTATTAACAGATGGTTACCTGAAGTACCTGAATGCCATTTCTGCTTCCGTTTCCCTCCCTCCAGCCAACAGAAGTCCGGTATGGTCTACGTTTCTCACCTCAGGCACCCCGACGTATTCTTGAAGACGGTACTCCATTCCGCGTCTCGAGGCTTCGAATCTTCGTTCGGCTCATTCTCCCACCCCGAATGAGGGATAATCACTTCGTTGGTCAGGGTCTGGAGACCGTGGTTAATGATGACCATTTTGAGGGGTTCGTAAGATGACAGGTTCCAGAGGGTGCCTTGAATAGGAGGAAACAGTGGAAAACAGTCAATAAAATAACCAGGAAACCATATACATATATATATTGGGTTTCTGTCTGGATGGTCTCTTGTGACGAGCCGAAGACAGAGAGTGGAAGTGTGACCTTCCTCCCATATTTGGGCATACCAGGGGTTGTGACTTTAAATATATACCTTTCACCCTGGCCTGGCTGATAAGGAGTCCAGCTCTGTAGCTCAATGGTTAACACATCTGCCTAAGAGGCAATAGAGCACAGGTTCGATTCCCAGCAAGAGTATGGCTAGCTGATGAGAGCTAAATAGCTTGAAATAGATCTATACTAGTCTCCCTTTATTTATTTATCAGCACAAATATAACATATATATATATATATATATATATGTGTGTGTGTGTGTGTGTGTGTGTGTACACATACATACATACATACATACACACACACACACACCGTATTTTTCAGAGTATAAGACACTCCGAAGTATAAGACACACCTAGCTTTTAGGGAGTAAAACAAGGGGAAAATATCTGCCTCTGCCTCCCAGCAATTTGCCTCCTTGCAACGAACAGCATAGACAACATACACTGTTTTGTAGTGTTATATTTCAGACTATACATGTATAGATGTTGTTAAAATTGATGTGCTTTCTGGAAGTATAGTTATTCTCTGCTATTTAAAAGAATAGCACTTTTTAAAACAATAGCACTGGGCCTGTTTAGATCAAGCATTTATTTTAAAAAGCTTCTTCATTTTGTTAAATTGTCTAGAATAATAAAGCAGTCTTTAAAAAATAAGTCTAATAATTTGAACATTCTATAGGCATTTATAGTTGTTGACATACCTTCTTGCAGCAAACAGCCTGATTAGCACAAGAAAAAAAATCTGCCTCTGCCTCCCAGCAATTTGCCTCTGGAGTTTCACTTTCAATTTCTCCCTATCATCAGCTGTTTCAGGCTGCAGGGATTCTAACACTGGTGAAGACACCCCCACACAAACCATTTCTTACAAAGAGGTAAATTGCTGGGAGGCAGAGGCCAAAGGATTTGGGCCGGTGGGTGAGTGGGGCTACATTCAGTGTATAAGACACACCCAAATTTTCACTCTCTTTTAGGGGGGAAAAGGTGTGTCTTATACTCCAAAAAATACAGTAAGCTTATTTGTCTGTTTGTATCTCAGCATTATTATTTTTATAAATAACTCAAATTAGGGGACATATCCAACATGCCTTGCTCCTCTTTTTTTTCTCACAACCATCCTGCGAGGTGGGTTGGGTTGAGCGTTGTCGGTTGGCTTTTGTGGCTAAGGGAGGATTTGAACTCACGATCGTCCACTTTCTAGTTTGGTGCCTTAACCACTAGTCTAAACTGGCTCTAGGTTTGCCCTTTGGGTCACGTAGCAAAGGGAAAGAAACGTGATTTAAAATACTGTGACCCAACAGAACAGTCCATTTTTGGCACTCAGACAAATCAGCCATCGATGGGCACATAGAGATAAACAAAATCTGCATGCCATTCAAAAATAATAAAAATGCCAAAAAGAAAACAAGACACTGATGATGTTACCTAGTTGGGTCATGAAACATCTGCAAGAAAACCACTGAGCTCAGAGAGCACCAAGGACCCCACAGTCCTCCACCTCCTCCAGTCCACAAACCTACCCCCTTCTAACACTGATGATGTTCCCTAGTTGGTTCATGAAACATCTGCAAGAAAACCACCGAGCTCAGAAAGCACCAAACATGTCCTCTTCCTCCACAAACCCACCTCCTTCTAACACTGATGATGCTACCTAGTTGGGCCATGAAATGTCTGTAAGAAAACCACCGAGCTCAGAAAGCACCAAGGACCCCACAGTTGAACCCTGAACTACAAATATTCTCTCCTATCGAAACTCCAAATACCCCCCCCCCCATCAAACCAACCACGAAACCCAGATGGGAAAGAAAAGTTCCTCAATTGAACCATCTCCTAATCCGGATTGGAAAATTATATTTAGGATTCAAGGCAATCTTCCAATATCTCAGGGGTTGCCGCAAAGAAGAGGGAGTCAAGCTATTCTCCAAAGCATCTGAAGAGAGGACAAGAAGCAATGGGTGGAAACTAATCAATGAGAGAAGCAACTTAGAACGAAGGAGGAATTTCCTGACAGTTAGGACAATTAATCTGTGGAACAACTCGCCTGAAGAAGTTGTAAATGCTCCAAGACTGGAAGTTTTTAAAAAGATGTTGTCTGAAGTAGTGTAAGGGTTTCCTGCCTAAGCAGGGGGTTGGACTAGATGACCTCCAAGGTCCCTTCCGTTATTCTATTCTATTCTAAGGCCTTCTCTCATCCCAAGGGCAACTGCATTCAATTGTTTTAGGAGTATTGTTAAAAGAAACATGTCCCAACAGGAATGTTATCTTCAACCCAGCAATGCTTAAGTGGCACTTCAGCTCCAGAGCCACAAAGGGCAAACAGATTCTGGATAATTTAAAACATACCTCAGTTCAGTGTGACCTCCAAAGGAATCCTGAATCTCTCTCTCTCTCTCTCTCTCTCTCTCTCTCTCTCTCTCTCTCTCTCTCTCTCTCTCCTCTCTCTCTTCTCTCTCTCTCTCTCTTTCTGCAGACTGATAGAACGTAATTGACACTCTCACCTGGGTTATGCTTCCCAAATGGATGTAAAATCAGGTCAGTCAGGTGGGTGACTTGCTTTACAACCATCACAACATACTACAGGTAGTCCCCGACCATGCTGGACCCCAAAATTTCTCTTGTTAGATGAGACATTTGTTAAGCGAGTTTTCTTGTCTCGGTTTTTCAACCCTGATGCTGACCGGAGCCATATTGGAGCTGAGGGAGAGGGAGGGGGGATTAGAGAGGGGGGGGGTTGTGTAGCCAAAACAAATTTCTTTCTCTTGAGAGCCAAGGTCATTCTGACATCTGGGCCATGGAAGGAGGAGGGAGGTCACCAGACAACCAGACAGTGTCTTGATTGGACTATGTGACTGATTGTTTGGGATTGTGGAAAAACTTTCTCTTTTAACTAGGTGAAAACCACGGGAAACTTTAGAGTTGATTTTCACCAGATCTGTGCCAATATGATTTTTCCAATAAAGCTATTCTTTTGAGGAATCCACCTGCCTGAAACAGTGCAAAAAATGGCCTGAAAATGGCTCAAAAAATGGCCCCACAAATGCCGTTTTTTAAACCAGAAGAGCACATCTGGCGCGCGTTTCATAGTTCGCCATCAAAGCTATAGGGTCTCCTGCTTGAGCAGAGGGTTGGACTAGAAGATCTCTAGGGTCCCTTCCAGCTCTGTTATTCTCTGGCCAGTGAATGGTGAGATGACAAGAATTGGGGGGGGGGGACTCTATTACTCCTTCTGGCTCAGCATCACGCACATTAGTTCTCAAGAAATGCACAAAAACCAGGCAATTATCTTTGATTTCTTCCCAAGCAGTTATCGTAAAGGGCCGAAAATTTCCAAGCTGGTGCATTTTCAAAACCAACTAACGCAAGCCTCAAATTGAAGAGCAAAAGAGAGAGAGAGAGAGAGAGAGAGAGAGAGAGGGAGGGAGGGAGGGAGGGAGGGAGGGAGGGAGAGAGAGAAGGTTATTATGACTATTATTTTAAGATTGTAATTGCCAAGCGCCATCCGAGGGCAAGGAGCGGCAGCGTTTCCATATTCAATTTGCAAATAATTCAATTTGCAAGCCCGGGTAGTGAGAGATTTATCCCAATGTTTTCCCTTTGTAGTGTACAGTGGAGACTCGGATCTCACTTCAAAATCACCGATCTACTTTGAAATCGGTAGGAAATTACTCTGATCCATGCTGCTTGAAAAAAACTTAGGACTGTATTTCCTTTTTTTTGCAAGGTTGAGAAATGGACAGTCACGTTCCAAAATAGCTCGTGGTCAAGCCATACCACTAGGGTTTGTTTAACAAACCATGTTTAAAAAGGTTACTTAGCCTAACAAAGGCGTGACGTCATTGTTAACTGGATCAGTCAACACAGACCTAGATAAAGGAGATTATCCAGAAATCACGTTGCTCGTACTTTCTGTTTTTATTTTGGGCTATTCTATCAGAGGGAGGACACAGGTAGCCCTTGAATTACTGCCACAATTGATTCTGACATTTCTGTTGCTAAGCAAGATAGTTGTTAAGTGAGTTTCGCCCTAGAGTCCAGAGGTGGGATTCAGCCGGTTCGCACCAGTTCGGGTGAACCAGATGTCAATTTTGCATCCAGTTCACTGAACTGGTTGTTGCAAGACAGGGCCCGCATGGAGGCTCTGGGAGGGTGAAAAACAGGCCTACAGGAAGTCCAAAAACGGGCCCGTTTCCAGCCTCCAGAGGGCCTCCGTAGGCTGCTGGCAGTGATCAGCTCCCTTCGGAGCTAGACAGCAGTGAAGCAGAGGAACAGCTGGAGCCTGTTCCCAGGGTGCGCATGTGCAGAGCTGCCAGAAGAAAAGAACATCTCAGAAATCAGGGTCAACTTGGGAGGTGGACAGTGAAGGGCCCCTCCCATATATGAAATGAAAGAGGAGTGAAAGGGGAGGGGGCTTTTGCAGGAAACAATTCGTTCGGTCACTACATTCGTTTCAGGAGTGGGAAGATCTGTCCGTGAATCTCAGAGACTCTGTGCCCAGTCTTCCCTTGCACAGCACCTCATTTGGAAATCATTTACAGGGCAGCTTTCCAAGATAGATAAGGTCTGTGGTCATAAATATTCTTTTGAAAGACTGTTTGCCAGGCCTTTGCTGAATGGGAATGAGAGGAATTCACATTCGTTTAATAAAAGGGGTTTGTCTGGACCAGGAATTTGCATCATGCTTTTTGGGGAAGCCTAGGTCAGGACACTGAACTAAACATGCTTGTTTAGTGAAGCTGGTTTCCCCTTCAACTTTGCTTGTCAGATGGTCAGAAAACGGGGATCGCGTGACCACGGGACACTGCAACCATCGTTAAATGAGGCACACGTGATTTGATGACCTTTTCCCCTCTCTGGTTGTTAAGCATTGCTTAGCAATGGAAGATCTGGCCCCAAACAGTGGACTTTAGTTAAGGATTCCCTGCAAATTCAACACAGACCCAGAAATGGGATTTCTGCTCTACAAATTTAAGGCTTTCTTTTGTCACCGAGCTCTAAACATTTTCAAATTCTCCCAAGAATTACTTTGCGATAAATATCCCGAGGGGAAAGGAAAGCCACTTAAGATTCTCAGTTCCTCCAGCTGTTCTCCAAGGGAAGGTAATGAGTTCGTTGCAACCCGGTCTCCATTGGGGACTCTGATGCCCCACCTAAGTTTTTATCACATCAAGGAAAGTCAGACCAGATGCTGCTCTCTCGAATCGTATTTTCTGCTTCTTGAGGGCCTCCTTGTTCCCATTCCGCCCTGTGTTGTGAATCAGAAAATGAGCAGCGGAGATACAATGTTCTCTCGGAACCTCAGGAGACCACGTCCAAGTTGAGGCGTCAACAAAAAGTGTTATGCATTGTGGCTGAACCAACCGACAAACGTAACCCAGAACAGCATGAGTTTGCTGACTGGCCCAACCTCAGTTTTTAAAATCTAGGACAGTGGTCACCAACTGGTGGTGCGGGAGAAAGTTTTGGTGGTCTGTGGGAAAATTATTTGCATTTTTTTATATTGCACTAAATCAGGAGTCCTCAAACTACGGCCCCTGGGCCGGATATGTGCAATGAACATGTTGCTGCAGAGAGTCTCCCCCCTTCAGGGGTCTTTTTGTGGGAGTTGGAGGAGGGCAGAAATTCCGACTTGGGGTCTGCTTCAGCCTCCTGGTGTGGGGCTTTGGGCAAAGGCTGGAGGGAAGCACCGCTGGTGGGGAAGAGCCGGAGGGCCTCGTTCCAGTGGGACTGCATCATGGCCTGGAACTGACTGACCATCTCAGCCCGCTGAGCCTTCAGGCATTGGCACCTGGCCTTGCACTCCCACAGGTCTTCCCTCTGCTTGGAAAGCCTATGCTCGTAGTCCTCAGTGAGGTGCTTCTGCTGAGCCTTCTTCTCGGTCAGATCCAATATGAACTGATCTGTTTTGCCAACTCTTTCTCCAGGTGGCTGCTTAGATCCAACAACAGCTTCCTCTTGGGGCCCTAAGGAGCCCGGGCGGGCAGGCAAGGAGTGGCTGGAAGGAGAGGGGCGAGTAGAGGCTGGCGAGGCGCCCCTCGATGTGAATGACATCAAGTTGGACACGCCTACCGCCTACCCAGTCACATGACCACCTAGCCACACCCACCCAGCCAGTCATTAGGCAAATTATATTAGTGGTCCGCGGGATTTAAAATCATGAATTTAGTGGTCCCTGAGGTCCAAACGTTTGGGGACCCCTGATTTAGGAAAAGGCACTTGAAGAGAATGCTAACACCACCACTTTACTTCATGGGTCTACCAGTGAGACCTGTAAGATTATGCCGGTGTTTTGATGTTCACCCTCTAGGATTTACTTCGCTAAGAACAGCCTTTGCTATAATTCTGAAGGAGGCAAAGAGGTTCCTCCATGAAAACTTCACAAGAAGAAGTGGAAACTAAGTAGAACATGGTGTTTCTTCAAAGGGAGAAGAAGGAGACCTCTTGATTACCAATTTGGGGTGTGGGTTGAATTGAAGGGACTAGTAGTACTTCTAAAACAGTGTTTCTCAACCTTGGCAACTTGAAGATGTCTGGACTTCAACTCCCAGAATTCCCCAGCCAGCGTTTGCTGGCTGGGGAATTCTGGGAGTTGAAGTCCAGACATCTTCAAGTTGCCAAGGTTGAGAAACACTGTTCTAAAATCATATATTAGCTTTCAAGCAAGAATCGTCCTCAGTTCTTACCAAAAAGGCTATCTAGGATTACACCTTGTTAGAGGTTGGATGGGAGGCCATTGGGAAATCCCAATGTCATTGACAAGACCTGACCAAAGATGGATGAAAGGAAGAGGAGGAGGAGGAGGATCTCAGACTTAAAAAATTGTTGATAAGAAAGACCAAAAAGTGAGAGGGGAATGTAAGGAGGGTGAGATGGAGGGAAGGGGAGAAAGGAATGTTTGAGGGGGAGGGGAAGTAGAAGAGGGGAATGTTGGAGGGGAGAAAGGAAAGTTGGAGGGGGAGAAGAAAGAGTGTATGGAGGATTGAAGTGTTATACTGGTTTTTCATGATGGAATAGAAGACAAGTTGTGTTTATTGCCTTTTTTTAATTGCACAGTATATAAGTGATTGTATAAAAAAGAAAATGAAAATGAAATAAAATATGTGAAATGGAAAAAAGAAAGACCAAAAAGGTTGGATGGTGGATGTGGCATCACCTGGAGACAGCAGAATAGAAGGGGGAAAAAACCCGGGAGAAAAATCACCAAACATACAAAGATATGCAAATAGAAGTAGAATGACTGTGGCAAAGGAAAGCAAAGGCAGTACCAATAGTGATAGGCCCCAAGGCCTATCTGGAGCTCCACTTGAATACCATCAACACTGACAAAATGGAGGAGGAGGAAAGATAGAGGAGGATTAGAAGGAGTGATGGAAGGGAGGAGAGGGGAGAGGAGGAGGAGATAGATAATGAGTAAGAAAGGAGAAGGAGGAGAAGGAAGAAGGAGGAGGCGGAGGAGGAGAAGGAGATAGATAATGAGTAAGAAAGAAGAAGGAGGAGAAGGAAGAAGGAGGAGGCGGAGGAGGAGAAGGAGGAGGAGGAAAAGAAGGAGAAGAATGAGGAGGAGGAGGAGGAGAAGAAGGAGAAGGAGGAGGAGGAGGAGGAGGAGGAGAAAAAGAAGGAGGAGAAGAAGAAAAGGGAGAAGAAGAAAGAGGAGAAGGAGAAGAAGCAGAAGGAGGAGAAAGAGGAGGAGGAGGAGAAGGAGGAGGAAGAGGAGGAGGAGAAGAAGAAGGAGAAGGACAATGGGGAGGAGGAGGAGAAGAAGGAGAAGAAGGAGGGAGAAGAAGAAGAGGAGGAGGAGAAGGAAGAAAAAAACAACCCCCCACCACTGACCTGTAATGAGTTCTCGTACTTCCATATCATTCGTCTTGCGCAACAACCGGATCAAAGCTGGGATCCCATCACAGTTCTTGATGGCCACTTTGTTCTCGTTATCCTTCCCATAGGATATGTTCCGGAGGGCCCCACATGCTTTGCGGTGGACCTCAGGCTTGGGATGATCCAGCAGACCCACCAGGATGGGGATGCCCTTGAGATGCCTCACGTCCTTCTTGATCTTATCGTTCTCATAGCAGAGATGCTGGAGGTAGGCAGCTGCATTGGATTTCACGGGATCGATGGGATGGCTGAGCATGGCGATGACCTCGGGCAGATCCGGGTCTCGCCACCGGGGGTCTTTGCGGATGCTGTCAATGGAGGGGGAGCGCTTGCCCAGGCGGTCGATGCTGGCCATGCTACCCCTTTCGGGTTGTGCCAAAGGTGCTGCGTAGCTGCCATGCAAGTAGGGAATCCTCTCATTGACGATTTCGCTCTCAATCGGATCCTCATAGCTCCTGCTGAGAAAGGAACCATAGCAGAGGATGAGTTGTTTAGAATAGGAATAGGAATAGGAATGGAATAATAGAAGAATAGCAATAGAATAGAACAGAACAGAACAGAAGAAAAGTAGAATAGGATAGGATAGAATAGGATGGAACAGATCAGATCAGATCAGATCAAGGAATATAATATAAAAGACCAAGGAATAGAACAGAACAGAACAGAACAGATTAAGGAATAGAATAGAACAGATTAAAGAATAGAATAGAACAGAATAGATCAGATTAAGGAATAGAATAGAACAGATTAAAGAATAGAACAGAATAGAATAGAACAGATTAAGGAATAGAATAGAATGGAATAGAAGAATAGAATGTGGAAAGAAAGATCATAAACTGGGATTAGAAAGGCTGCTGAAAGACATCTCTCTTCATGGAGTGTGTCCTGACCACGATCCTACCAACCTCATCCACGCATTTTATTATTTTAGGGGGTTGCGGCACCCCAACGCTGGAGAACTCCCAGTTTCACAGCTGGTGGGAAGACGCCCTTTGCAATGGGCCCCGTGGTTGATGCAAAGCCAGGATGAAATGAACCACGGCTTAGTATTGCAGGAACCCCAGTGCATCGTTGGCACCTTTTCAGCCAAGACAAAACGGCAGCCACCTGCCAAATTTGTGCATTTCGGTTTCTTGGCTTCAAAGTGTTGCAACACCACAGAGAAATTTATCTCTTTTTTTCCCAAACTCCTTCCCGCCCTGGATTACGTTTGCCAAGTCTAAAGTAAAAAATGGTCACTTCCAGGTCTAAAGGTAAAGGTAAAGGTTCCCCTTGCACAAATGTGCTGGTTGTTCCCAACTCTAGGGGGCGGTGCTCATCTCTGTTTCAAAGCCGAAGACCCAGAGCTGTCTGAAGGCATCTCTGTGGTCATCTGGCCGGCATGACTCAACGCCGAAGGCGCACAGAACGCTGTTCACTTCCCACCAAAGGTGATTCCTATTTTTCTACTTGCATTTTTTACTTGCTTTCGAACTGCTAGGTTGGCAGAAGCTGGGACAAGTCACGGGAGCTCACTCCGTTACGCTAGGGATTTGAACCGCCGACCTTTCTGATCGACAAGCTCAGAGTCTTGGCCACTGAGCCACCTTCCAGGTTTGGCACCCTATAAAGGATCCGGGTTAGGTGACGTTAAAAAGTTTGCTTGTTTTCCTTAAACTTCCTGAAATAAACTAAGCAGGAAGCTTAACGAATAGGAAAGTTTAAAAAAAAAAAAGTGAAAATGAAGAAAGCAAGGAGGGAGGGAGGGAGGAAGGAAGGAAGGAAAGAGTTAGAGAAACCTTTTATTGACACCCTTATTGCAATATGTATAATTCATTAGTTTCCTCGGCTGCAATTTACGGCGTCTCAACACCCATTATGTCTGCTTTTATGCAGGAGAGCTGTTTCCATTCTTCAGCAGAAAAGAAGATAATAATGTTACATTCATATTAATATTTTTCCTTGTAAGAAAAAGCCCAAAAAGCCTTCCTTGAATATTAAGGAATGCCGAGACGGAGCTGAGTCGAGCTTCTCCCCCTTAATTCGCAGGGAGATGCGTGCCTCCTTTAAGGCCAGTCGGGAATCCGACTCAAAAAAGCCAAACTATTCCTCCTCCTTCTTAAATTCAGCGAGTTTAATTGTGCGTCTTGCAAAACCCCCTAGAGAGGCACACGGCATCTGCTTCGATCCCCAGCTGGTTTTCCCAGCTGAGCCTCCGAGCAACCGGTTTCCTTCTCATCTACTTCCTTCCTTCTCTGCTCCGGGGATGAGGATGGCAGAAAGAAGAAATGGGCTTGTTCCAGTGAACGGTTCACAAAGTGGGGGGGGGGGAGAGGAATCACAGGAGAGAGAGAGAGAGAGAGAGAGAGAGAGAGAGAGAGACATAAAGAAAGAGAAAGAAGGGAGGAAAGAGAGAGAAAGAAAGAAGGAAAGAAGGAAGGAAAGAAGAAAGAAAGATGGAGGGAAGGAAGAAAGGAAGAAAAGAGAGAGAGAAAGAAAGAAAGAAAAGAAGGAAAGGAAAGAAGGAAGGAAGAGGGAGAGGGAAGGAAGGAAAGAGAGAGAGAGAAAGAAGGAAGGAAGAGGGAGGGAAGGAAAGAACGAAAGAGAGACAGAAAGAAAGAAGGTAAGAAAGAAAGAGAAAAAGAAAGTAAGAAAGAAAGAGAGGGAAGGAAGGAAGGAAAACAAGCAAGCAACCTTCCTTCTGTTTCATAGCCAGAGGAGCAGGAAAGGTGATGGTTTGGAGTGACATTATTACGACTCCCAAATACAACCTGTAAAGCCAAAACCACAGATACAACACAATGAAATCCACTCGAGTCCAGATCTCTTATTTTTATTTATCTGTGTGTACCCGATAAGACTGACTCTTGCCAGATTAAAGCTATAACCTTCTAAGCATATAGATAGACCCTGTGTAGGAAGAAGTGTGGCAGAACCTGGGGGGGGGGGAGTTAAAAGAGGATCAGCCTAGAATCCCTACATAGCCATAAACAAAAAAAGTCCATCCTGCCTCTAATTCCCTGGACCCTTATCTAACTTCCAGCAGATGCTAACCATTAGTTGAGAAGATTCCTGTGCATAGGCATGGATAGTAACAAATCAATTGAATTGGACCTTCGTTTGTGAACCTGGATCTTTCATCCCTGATCCTTTGGGAGTTTCTACAGTGTGGCTACCCTTAACACATCTGAAGAAATCAATGAAGGGAACATCACACCAATTTACAGTTCAGACTCAGTGTTACAACTGCACGTACTGTTGTGGTCCGCCGGTGGCCTGTGGAGCTGGCAGAGTCGGACAGCGAGGAGGTTGGGGAGGACCATGGCCCAGTCCTGGAGACTGGGAAAGACTTGGACGAGGGCTCTGCGTTGGAGACAGAGAGGGGGCCAGGGTCATCTGGAAGTTATGTGCTGCCTCCGGAGCCTCCAGAGTTGGACAGCAGCGAGGCAGAGGAACAAATTCCCCCGCTTCCCAGTGCGCACATGTGCAGAGCTGAACAGTTAAGACATGAACAGTTAAGACAGAAGGGACGACTCGGGAGTAAGGCTTGGAGGTGATTGGCCCCTCCCATAAGACATAAAGGAGCAGCAAAGGCATGTGAGCCTTTGCAGGAAGCAACTTGGTTCATGCTGGTCAGTTTACCTTCTGAAGCTCCGTTTTGACTCTTTGCTCCATGTGGCCAAGCTAATTGCCAATTAAGTCTTTGGCAGTGTTTCAAGGACGACAAAGGTGGGTGCTTATCAGCCTTATCCCGAAAGACTTTGACAGCTTACTGTAGGACTCTTTCCAACTATTTGGGACTCATTACGGGCTGTGAATGAACATAATTCACAGCCTTCAAAATAAAAAGAGTGTTTTTGGGACTAAGCGTGTGCTTTTTACCGTATCAGAAAGCCTAGGTCAGAACACGGACCAGCACTTTATTTTTGAACTTCCAGAGATGGCTCGGAGGAATGAATCATCCCAAACAGAGAAGCCTTCTGACAGGAGGAGAAGACACTTCTCTTGGAAGTAGAAACAGTGTTGGCAAGCAGCGCCCGAGTCCCCCATCATTCATTGCCCTGCTATTAAATTATTTCCAAAGCTTCTTTGTTCGAGCTTTGCTCCTCTCCACTAAAGTCTCTGTCATCGAGTCCATCATGGCAAAACAAACAGGATTACAGACCCTGCTGCTTTCCATTAGCTCTTACAGCCCCTGACCTTCAAACAAGATTGACCCTGGGAAAGGCTGTTCCCGGGGAAAAAAACACGATGCACAGAGAGGGGTAGGGGGAAAGGATGCTCTTGACTCTGAACGCAAGCTTTCTTTCCTTTCCTGCCACGGGGAAGACGGAAGGTTCTTCCTTGCCCCTTTTAAAACCTGGTGAAGGCCACGATGGAAATTGCATTTACCTAGACAAGGGGTGGCGTAAACATAGCTCTTGTCTTCGGTGGCCCACAGGGGGTGGGTGGGGGGTGGGGGGTTTGTGGAGATTATTTTTGTTGCTGGGCTTATCTACACTTTTGTTCTCTCCTGTTTAAGCAGCCCGGAGAGACTTTGTTGTTATAAACCACCCAGAGTCACTTACGTCAGATGGCTGGTATACAAATTTAGATAGGTAGGTAGGTAGGTAGGTAGGTAGGTAGGTGGATGGATGGATGGATGGTAGGTAGGTAGGCAGGCAGACAGCAAGCAGGGAGAGAGAGAGAGAGAGAGATAGATGGTGGAGTTAGATGATAGATAGATTAGATAGATAGATAGATAGATAGATAGATAGATAGATAGATGGATGGATGGATGGATGGATGGATGGATGGATGGATGGATGGATGGATGGGTGGGTGGGTGGGTGGGTGGGTGGGTGGGTGGGTGGGTGGGTGGTAGGTAGGTAGAGATAGATGATAGATAGATTAGATAGATAGATAGATAGATAGATAGATAGATAGATAGATAGATAGATGGATGGATGGATGGATGGATGGATGGATGGATGGATGGATGGATGGATGGATGGGTGGGTGGGTGGGTGGGTAGTAGGTAGAGATAGATGATAGATACGATAGATAGACAGACAGACAGACAGATAGATAAGAGAGACAGAAAGACAGGGAGAGAAATAAAGAAAAGAGAAAGGGAGAAATAAAGATAGATAGAAGATAGATAAATAGATGGATGGATGGATGGAGGGATGGATGGATGGAAGTAGGTAGGTAGGTAGGTAGATGATAGATGGATAGAGCAGGTAAGGAGAGATGGATGGATGGATAATCAGATAAATAGATATGGATACAGCAGGTAAGCAGAGAGAAGGATGAATGGATGGATGGATAGAACAGGTAAGTAGAGATGGATGGATAGACAGTTGGACAGTCAGACAAACAGATATGGATAGAGCAGGTAAGCAGATAGACAGAAGCTACCTATAAATACCAACTTTCCCAGATTTCTAGCACATTTGGAGAGAACAGCTGTTTCAGGCATCGTGGAAAATGCCCCTTTGCTTCACTGAGTTTACGGAATAAATCACAGTGAGTCGTGACACCACCCTGTGTTGCTCGTGTATGATGTACGAACCATGGCGCCTTTCCCAAAAGAAATCATACCTTAACTTACATATGTATTTAAACATGACATGCATATATTCCCAGCCCAAAAATGGAACGTCAAAGAATTTACAAAAGCCCTCCAAAGAAAGCAATTGTCAAATGCAGGCTAGGCCACATTATCCTCCCCCTCCACAGTGCCATATTACAGGAAATAAATGCAATCTATATTCAGCTAAACAAGAGGTAAATATGCAATTGATCAAACTTAGCCATTTCAGCATGGAAAACCTGTGAGGGTTATAAATAAGGCAGGCCCTGAATTCTGCTCTTATGAGGATAAATCTTCCTTTCTAAAAATACTCCTTAAAGGAACATTAAGTTGGTTTCTTTTTCAATCCATTTTTTAAAAAGCGAAAATAAAGCCCCCTCAATAGATGAATAACAGGTGGTAGAATATTGGTAAATATTGGTAAAATACAAGATATTTCAAGAAGGAAACGCCTTGAGGCTGACTTACAACCATTCATTGAACAACTGGATTTAGTCTTTCCTTGAAGATGTTTCACTTCTCATCCAAGAAGCTTCTTCAGTTCTGACTGAAGAGGCTGAATAGTCAGAAATGAAGAAGAGTCTTTCTGCTGAGTCACATCATTCTACTTATTCTCCTATTTCTAAATATTCTTTTCTCTTTTACTTCTTTTTTTGTTGTCTTCTATCAGCAGAAAAAAGTATTGTAAACAAGGTAAAGATATGTTTTAAATCAGAATTATATTAAGAAACTTAAAGCTGTTGGATAATTAGGTTGCGTTGATTATACAAAACTTGAAAGCTGAAATTTGAAGATTCATATTGTTAAGGGAGAACAGGTGGAAAAGAAATGATAAATCATTTATTTTTAAAGAGAAGGAATTTTTTTACTGTTTGTGCATGTTAAAAAACTAGAAATTGGAAAATGTGGGAAGAAAAGTAATACGGCTAAAATTGGAAACAATATAATATCAAACAAATTATTTTTTTTGGTGAGAATGCTAAAGGGGGAATTCGGACAACCACTCCGTTCACAAAAGAAGTTTTAGTATGTAACAAAAATAAGAAAAAAAACTTTTAAAAAGAACTGAAGAAGCTTCTTGGATGAGAAGTGAAACGTCTTCGAAGAAAAACCAGAAAGTCCAGTTGTCTCTTCAAAAGACGCCTCTGGGACAACCAGTATCTGGAGGACTGAGAAGCTCCATAGACATTTAGCGATACACTCCTTGATCATGATTTACCCCAGATTTCCCTCTAATCCTTTTAGTGATCATAGTCAGATTTCACACATCATGGCTAAATCAGTCTAATGCTCCCTTATCCCACCGTCCAAGGCAGAGATTGACTTGACATATCACATTAAGCCACGATGTTTTGGCTGAGCACACTGAACTCTAAAAACAGGGTAAGACTTTGCATGTGGCGTGTGGTCTCAGCCAACTGTGGTTTATTTGTTCAACCATGGCTTAGCAGGATTGTTGTGGCCTGCTTGACGCTGGCCCCTCCAGCAACTGAATAGGAGAAGGAGGTGTGGGAATCAGGGGTCAGCATCGAGGCAACCTGAGAGCTCCGAGGGGGAAGAGGGAATGGAGCTGGCAGAGAGAGAGAGACAGAGACAGACAGACAGCCTGACAGACAGACAGATGGAGGCAGAGCCTGGGCTGTCCGTCAGCCCTCAGATGGAGAGTCAACAGCCCCCAGGTCTGAAGGTGGCTGATGAGGAAGAGGAGGAACAGCGGAGTTCAGTGCCTGACACACAGATGCACAGAAGGCAGAGGAGAGGAGAGCAGTGGAAATCTAGGGACCGGTCCTTGGGACAGAAGAGCCACCGCTGCTAGTGAAGCCCCACCCTAGCTCTGGGGACAAAAGTCAGGGGGCAGAGATGAATAGATGTGGCAGACAACTATTCATCTCCCTGCCAGACAGACTTGTTGGCCTGCGGTGAGAGAAAAACTTTTCACTGGCGCTCCTAATAAAGGAATCATTGACTTAAATACAGAGGGTTTGTCGTGTTTGGGGACAAGGATATGTGAAGGCAAGCAGAGCACAGAAGGGGTTTCATCCACAGCAGACAATGTTATCAAAGGGAATCAACCAAGAGATCATTCTGAATCTCCTGGATTCAGCGGCGGCATATCACTCAACGCCAGTTGCAGGGGAACAGCTGCAGAGGAGACGCAATGCTTCCATGACATGACACGCGGTGGGCCATCTCAAGCCATCTGCTCAGTCTTTTACGACAAGCCCAAGATTATGGCCTTTTTCCTCTCCACACATAATTAAAACAGGATTTGCTTCGAGAAGACCGAGGGACACACGCCAACCTGAATAGGCAAAGGAGGCTTCAACAAATATGCGAAGGGCAGAGACAGTTAACTGGCTAGTAATTAAGGCCTATTTTGCATCCAGGATCAGACGCAGCAAAGCACACGGCTTGGGAACATCAAGGGGAACTGCATCCTGGTGATCCAGTTTTGGTTGCCATGATATATATACAAGATGTTGAGACTCTAAAAAGAGTGCAGAGAAGAGCAATCAAGATGATGAGGGGCCTGGAGGCTAAAACCTATGAAGAACGGTTGCAGGAACTGGGTAGGTCTGGTTTAATGACATGATAGCAGTCTTCCAATGTTTGAGGGGCTGCCCCAAAGAAGAAGGAGTCAAGCTACTCTTCAAAGCACCTGAGGGTAGGACAAGAAGCCACAGATGGAAAATTATCATGGAGAGAAGCAACCTAGAACTAAGGAGAAATTTCCTGACAGTGAGAACAATTAATCAGTGGAAAGGCTTGACTTCAGAAGTTGTATGTGCTCCATTCCTGGAGGCTTTTAAGAAGAGTTTAACAACCATTTATCTGGAATGGTATAGGTTTCCTGCTTGAACTAGAAGACCTCCAAGATCCATTCCAAATCGGTTATTCTGTTATCTCCTGGGGTAGGTTTATCAGTTGCTTCAGGTTTTCCATTCCAGATATGGATCGTTTTCCTGAATCTCTGCTTGGATGCAGCTTTCTTTGGGCAATTATCATGGGACCAAAATTAGCTCGGGCATATAAATTTCCAGGCATGCAGGCAGACGGAAATCTGCTTTTGTGCACTAATTTATATTTGCAGGCGCTTTCTGAACTGTTTCTCTCCTCCCGCCACCTCCCAATCCATATTCAAATGCGAGCTTCTTCGGAAACTGGGTCAACAGTGAGAAGAAAGAGGCAGGCAGGCAGAGAGCATGGGGAGGGAGGGAGGGAGAGAGAGGGAGGAAGGGAGCATGCTGCAAAGAACCAGCTACCTGCCTGTTTAGAGACTGGTAGAATTAGGACAAGGGACAAAACTAACAACCAGTTTACCTGAATCACCACCAATTCAGAAATGGATGGCTCTGTGTTGTGCATGCAGGGGAAACAAGATGCCCTGAGCACAATCCACTTAATTAAAACCAGGAGGCACATAAAGAGTCCAGAATAGAATAGAGTAGAATAGCAATAGAATAGCAATAGAATAGCAATAGAATAGCAATAGAATAGCAATAGAATAGCAATAGAATAGCAATAGAATAGCAATAGAATAGAATAGCAATTTCAATTTCAATAGAAATAGCAATAGCAATAGCAATAGAATAGCAATAGAATAGAATAGAATAGCAATTTCAATTTCAATAGCAATAGCAATAGAACAGAACAGAAAAGAATAGAATAATAGAGTTGGAAGAAACCTTGGAGGTCTTCTAGTCCAACCCCTTGCTTAGGGAGGAAACCCCACACCACTTCAGACAAATGGTTATCCAACATCTTCTTAAAAAACATGTTGGAGTGTTGGAGCATTCACAACTTCTGGAGGCAAGCAGTTCCACTGATTAATTGTTCTATCTGTTAGGAAATTTCTCCTTAGTTCCAAGTTGCTTCTCTCCTTGATTAGTTTCCACCCATTGCTTCTTGTTCTACCCTCAGGTGCCTTGGAGAATAGTTTGACTCCCTCTTCTTTGTGGCAACCCCTGAGATATTGGAAGACTGCTATCATGTCCCCCCCTAGTCCTTCTTTTCATTAAACTAGACATACCCAGTTCCTGAAACTGTTCTTCATATGTTTGAGCCTCCAGTCCCCTAATCATCCTTGTTGTTGCTCTTCTCTGCACTCTTTCCAGAGTCTCGATGTCTTTTTTACATCGTGGCAACCAAAACTGAATGCAGTATTTCAAGTGTGGCCTTACCAAGCTACAGATAGTCCTTGACTTACAACCATAATTAAGCCCAACATTTCTGTTGCTAAGTCAGACATTTGTTAAATGAGTTTGCTCATTTTTGCAACTTTTCTTGCCAACGATTGTTAAGTGAATCACTGCAGTTGTTAAGTTAGTAACATGGTCATTAAATCAATCTGGTTTCCCCATTGATTTTGCCATCAGAAGGTCACAAAAGGGAATAACGTGATGCTGCACACCATCATAAATATGAGTTGGTTGCCAAGTGTCTGAATTCTAATCACCTGACTGCAGGAATGCTGCCAATGGTCATGAGTGTGGAAAACTGTCCTAAGTGGCTTTTTTTCCAGTGCCGTTGTAACTCTGAACGGTCACTAAATGAACTATTATAAGTCAAGGACTACCTGAGTTCTCAAGAAAATCTTCTTTCAATGTCTCTCTGCCAGCCGGGTTGTTTTATCTACGGGCCAAAAGTTCCATTTGTCGGTAGAATTATTAACCTCTGAAGACTTATTGAAAATCAATTCCTCCGCTCATTTCTAAATGGAAGGAAAGGTGTTGGACACACTCTTCCTCTGTCCAACTTCTATTTAACCAATAAAGGGGGAGAAGAGGAAGGCTGGAGTAAATCAGCTGAATGTGTCACTAAGTGGAGAAACGGATGTCAGGGTGATTATAGCAAAGCAGGTGATATCTTGACAACCGACAGCCTTCGGCTAATGGATATTGCCAGAAGTTAGCAGAAGCAGGCAGTATATATCACGCAACGGGATCCTAAGTGGCTAACCGAGAAGACAAGGGAGCCTTGGTTTTGATAACGTTGCTCCTCCAGCCTTTGAGGTCCACGGGAGAAAAATCTGAGCTTCAATAACCAGCCTGAAGCAAGGAAAAAAAGAGAGAAGGCTGAAAATCCATGGATGGATGGATAATAGATGGATGGATGAAGGATGGATGCGTGCATGGATGATAGATGGAGGAGGGATGGAGGGATGGAGGATGGAGGGATAATGGATGGATGATAGATGGATGATGGATGGATTGATGATGTATGATAGATGATGGAGGGAGGGAGGGAGGGAGGATGGATGGATGGAGGATGGATGTATGAATGGATGATGGATGAGGGAAGGATGGATGGATGGAGGATGGATGATAGATGGAGGGAGGGAGGGATAATGGAAGGATGGATGATGGGATGGATGGATGGATGGGATGGATGGATTGATGGATGGATAGATGGAGGATGGATGAACGGTCCTATTTTAGGTCCACTAGGCCTATAACTAGGCCTATAACTGGAGCTGCACATTATAATCCAAAGATGGAACCTCCATGAGTTCATAAGACACAAGTCTAAATTTATTAACTTGCTCCATGGATTCTTACACGGGAATTCACAATCTAGAACACAGCTTTTTCCAATAGCTGGGATTTCCTTCCCTTCCCTTCCCTTCCCCTCCTATAAATAACTCAAGGTGAAGGACATATCCAACACACTTTCTTTTTGACACAAGAGCCCTGTGAAGTCGGTTGGGCTGAGAGAAAGTGATTGGTCCAAAGTCACCCAGCCAGCTTTCATACTTAAGATGGGTTTAGAACTTGCAGTCTCCTGGTGATCAATCCAAAGTCACCCAGCTGACTTTCATGGCTAAGACAAAACTAGAACCCATCATCACCTAGTGATGGCCTTAGAGTCATACAATTATTTTTCAGAGCTATGGTGGGACTAGAACTCACATTCTCCTGGTAATCGGTCCATCCATCCAGCTGTTTTTCATGGCTAAGGCAGGACTAGAACTCATTGTCTCCTGGTTTCTAACCTGATGCCTTAACCATGACACCAAACTGGCTGTTTTGTAATGATGGTTAGAATTCCCATTTAGCAAGCAACAGACCATCATTTTCAACAGATTAAGATTGAGAACATGTGCTTGATTTGGGGTCATCCACACACCAAGAGATCTCTGGCTATGGGGAACTGAATCCATAGTTCCTGCAGTGGTGGAATTCAAAATTTGTTTACTATCATTTCTGTGGGTGTGGCATGGCTTGGTGGGCGTGACAGGGGAAGGTTACTGCAAAATCCCCATTCCCTTCCCACTCCAGGGAAAGGATATTGCAAAATCTTCATTCCATCCCCACTCCAGGGGAAGGATACTGCAAAATCCCCATTCCCTGCTATCAGTTCTCCAGAACTGGTCAGAACCTCCTGAATACCATCCCTGGCTTCCTGGCCTGGTTCTAACCTCTGAACATTACTACCAAAGCAGAAGGGGACGGTAGATAGAATAACCCACCTGTAGTAGTCCTCGACTTACAACAGTTCATTTAGTGACCATTCAAACTTACGACGTCACTGAAAAAAGTGACTTATGACCATTTTCACAATTATAACCCTTGCAGCATCCCTGTGGTCATGTGATCAAAATTCAAAGGCTTGGCAACTGACTGGTATTTATGACGGTTGCGTTTCTCCCGGGGGTCCTATGATCCCCTTTTGCGACCTTCTGACAGAGTCAATGGGGAAGTCAGATTCACTTAATGATGGTATTACTAATGTAGCATCTACAGTGATTCACATCACGACGGTGTCAAGAAAAGTCGTAAAGTTGGGATCCGATTGTGGCGGTTAGTCGAGGACTTACCAGAATATAATCATGATTGGATTTTGCCAGCAAAGCTGCGATTCCCTTCCCCTCCTAGTCATCAGCTTTGAGGGGCGCAACCCAATCTCCCACCTTTTACTGAGTTTTGCTTTTCAGGAAAAGGAATAAAATGGATTTTTGTCACCAAGGGTTAATAACAGGGACCTTCATCATTACATTAAAAAGAGAAATCATTACTTATTGCCAGACTTCCTCGGTGGTGAAAGACAGATGATAATTTATTCATGTAAAAATTGCTTTGAGACTTCCTGAAGTCGGTGAGAGACGGGTGGTTGCCACAGACCTTGCCAACTTGTTTACGTCGGGACAAGATGCGTTCAAATTAAACGCCTTTATAAAGTTCCTTGATCAAATTTAAATAAGAAAAGTCTCCAATCCTTTAAATGTGCAAAGGCATCAGCAATATACTGAATACTAGTAGCTGGATACCCGTGCTTTGCTACGAAACTATGCAAGAGAAATCCGGTTCACTCTGGTTCAAACCGTTGGCTGAGTGGTGGTCGGTGATTGAAACGCATAAGGGAATATCGCTCCCATCGCCTTGAGTCCGGAAGCAGTTCCATAGGTGGAAGGCGTAGACATGTTAGTACTGTAAGGAGCCCCAGACCACTCCTTCGTGAAGGAGTGGAACGTCTGCCAGTTTGAACTGAGGTAACGGAATGTGAGGCAACCGACAGTTGGAACAGAGTTCTTTTCAGGTGGGGAGGGAGAGTAGAACATTTAACACCTTAGAATCAGAGCGTGTTAATTACTGTATAAGAAATACTAATGATCCGATGGTCATTTCAAAAAATCCTTTCTTAGCGAGCACCTAGAAGCCAAGAGGAACATATGTGGTTCTGGAGATTTTGTGACGAGTGAGTGGTATTTGGCATATATATATAAGCCAAATACCACTCACTCGTCACGAAATCTCATATGTATGTATGTATGTATGTATGTATGTATGTATGTATGTATGTATGTGTATATGTATATATATGTATATATATGTATGTATGTAAAAAAAAATCTAATAGATACCTTTCACCCTGGCTTGGCTGATAATGGATAAGAGCCTGTGGCCTAATGGCTAAGATGTCTGCCTAGTATGTAATATAGCCCAGGTTCAAATCCCAGTAAGGGTATGGCTAGCTGATGAGAGCTAAATAGCTTGAAATAGATCTATACTAGTCTCCCTTTATTTATTTATCAGCACAAATACAACATACATACATACATACATACATACATACATACATACATACATACGTGGAGAATTTCAATTGCTAAGCAGGATGACTGTTAAGTGAGTTGCATCTGATTTTATGATCATTTTTGCCACGGTTGGTAAGTGAATCATTGCAGTCGTTATGTAAATCACGCAGTCATTAAGCCCATCTGGATTTCCACCATTGACTTTGCTGGCTGGAAGCCAACTGAGAGGGGTCAAAAGTGTTGATCGTCTGACCCAGGGGATGCTACAACCGTCATAAATATGAGTCAATTGCCAAGCGCCTGAATTTTGATCAAAGGATCACAGGGATGCTGCAATGGTCCATGAGTGCAGGGACTAGTTGTCCATCATTTTTTCCAGCCCCGTTGTAGCTCCAAGCAGTCATTGAGATAATGGTCCTTAGTCAAGGACTATCTGTAACATACTGAACAGGGTGTGCTCAGACAACTCATTAAACCTCCAGAAACCTATGCAAGGTTAACGCCAATCAAACTTTCATGTTACGCATATACACATACCATCTCCATACCATAGAGCCAAGGTGGTGCAGTGGTTAAATGCAGCACTGCAGGCTACTGCTAGATCAGCAGTTCAGCGGTTCAAATCTCACCGGCTCAGGGTTGACTCAGCCTTCCATCCTTCCGAGGTGGGTAAAATGAGGACCCAGATTGTTGGGGGCAATATGCTGACTCTCTGTAAACCGCTTAGAGAGGGCTGAAAGCCCTATGAAGCGGTATATAAGTCTACTGCTATTGCTATTGCTATCTTCAAAATTTTAACAGATTTGGTTTATGGCACTCTCTGGTTGCTTTCTTGTAGACATCTCATTACCTGACTGACTGAGTAACATCATCAGTGCCAGAAGAGAATGGGGCTTGGACTCTGTTTGTACAGACCTCCTCACCAGTAATCAATAGCCTGATAAGCCGAGATTGACAGGATTCACACTAAACCCACAACCCAGCTTTAAACATCACTCTAATCAGAGAACTACCAACTCAGACAAACAAGCTAACAGAAAACAACAGCTTATTCAAGGAACCACCAAGAATACTCCCACCCTATACTGGCAGGGAAAGCCATTTGTATAAACACAGAGTAAGCCCTACTCCCTTCTAGCACTGATGGTGTTACTTAGTTGGGTAATAAAATGTCTGCAGCAAAACAAGCAAACTCAGAGAGCACCAAGGAGCATAGAGTCCAGCTCTTTCTCCACCCCTCTTCCTTCTTTCTACAAACCCCACTCCCTTATAAACTGATGATGTTCCCTAATAGGGTAATGAAACATCTGCAAGAAAACTAGCAAGCTCAGAGAGCACCAAGGACCCCATAGTCACCCCACTCCCTTTTAAAGTGATAATATTCCCTAGTTGGGTGATGAAACATCTGCAGCAAAACAGCCAAGCTCAGAGGTGGACGCCACAGTTCAACCCTGAGCTACAAATCGTGTCTTCTTTTTGAGATCTGGTTCAACGTACTGTATCAACGGAGTCAACCTTGAGCAAAGGAACTTAATGACAGTTAAGTGAGACAAGTGGCATGTTACCAACTTTCAGTGATTAAATTCTGGGCCTTGGATAGTGTTTGGCTAGGTGTATTCATCTACTGGAATCCCCCTATTGCAGTATAATTATACTTCTATAATAACAACATCAAGCTTCATATCTATCTATCTATCTATCTATCTATCTATCTATCTATCTATCTATCTATCTATCTATCTATCTATCTATCTACTGAATCTATCTATCTATCTATCTATCTATCTATCTATCTATCTATCTATCTATCTATCTATCTATCTATCTATCTATCTATCTATCTATCTATCTACTGAATCTATCTATCTATCTATCTATCTATCTATCTATCTATCTATCTATCTATCTACTGTATCTATATCTATCTATCTATCTATCTATCTCTCTATTGTATCTATCTATCTATATCTATCTATCTATCTATCTATCTATCTATCTATCTATCTACTGTATTTATCTATATCTATCTATCTATCTATCTATCTATCTATCTATCTATCTATCTATCTATCTATCGTATCTATCTATCTATCTATCTATCGTATCTATCTATATCTATCTATCTATCTATCTATCTATCTATCTATCTATCTATCTATCTATCATCATCATCATCTTTTTCTATCTCTAGCTAGATAGCTAGATGTAGATATAGATATATAATATAACCTATCAACCCTTTACCTAGAAGTAAGGGGAAATTTCCTGACAGTGAGAACAACCAGTCAATGGCTTGCCTACAGAAGCTGTGAGAGCTTTATCACTGGGAGTTTTCAAGAAGGGCCTGGGCAACCATATGTCTGGAATGGTATAGGCTCTTGCCTGAATGGTGGGGCTGGACTAGAAGACCTCCAGGGTCCCTACCAACTGTTATTCTGTTAATCAGTGGGATGGCCTGCCTGCAGGAGTTGTGGGTGCTCCATCATTGGAGGCTTTTAAGAAGAGATTGGACAACTATTTGTCTGCAATGGTCTTCTGCTTGAGCAGGGGGTTGGACTAGAAGAACTCCAAGGTCCCTTCCAACCCTCTTATTCTGTATTCTGTATTGCCATGCCAAACCCTCGCTCCTTTTTCAAAGCAGAGTAGGAAAAGAAACTCCAGACAAGCATGAACATTCTTGAGATAAATAATCTTAGAATAGTGGCCTATAATAATGAGGTCTTCTCCAAGTCCAAACCAAGCAGAATTTCCACTGGTTCCTGCAGGACAGGACTCCTACAACGACCTTCCTACCCCAGACCATTTAAACGTGCATTTACCTTCCCTTGTGAGGCCTCCCTCTCTCGGGCATCCCAGCCGACGTTCTCCGATTCACCGTCGAGTACTCTGGATCGAGTTCATAACCTTCGTCGTCAATTCCGAGGCTGCGGTTATCATCCTCCAGCCCGTACGGCTCCGGTTGGAACCGTTCCGGCTGGGAGCGGTTCAGGTCCGCGTTGCTGCCCGTCGGCACCTGAGGCTGGGCCAGAGGTCCATAGTTATCCCTCCTGCTTGGCAAAGTGAAGCTACCATCCTCGGGCCGGTAATTGTTCCCCGGTACGTAGCCGTAATGCGGGCGGTAATTGACACTCCGGGACAAGCTTCCATAATTGTCCGGCAGGTCGCCGTAACCGTTGTGGCTTACGAAGGAACGATACTGGCCATCGTGACTCTCCGGGTAGGAATCGTTGTAGCTGTTGTAAGCTCGGTTCAGAGTGGACGATGCCTGGGGGGTGATGTACCGTTCTCCGTTCTTGACCTGCCTTCTGTCTATGGAGTCAGTGTAGCTACCCATGGGGGAGGATCCGTCCATCGTTGGGAGGCCATCAGGACCAAGGGGAACTTGGCGCACCGTTCTAGTTGTGACGGTCTTGACCATCTTGGTTACCTGTGAGGAAGAAAGAGGGAGAAAGGAACACAGACATAATTTATTTTGGGGGGGACCTCAGTAGGCTTCAGTGTAGATTATTTTACACCCACACTTTTGCACCAATGCCAATCCCAACCCAAGGGAATGAGTGGATGAGCCTTCGGCCATCAATTGATATCCTTCACAAGGACGTTGGAAGTGCTCTGTAAAAGATCTACGTCTATCTCAGTCAACATCCTCTTCGTCATCATCTTCTTCTTCTTTTAATGACCCCATAATCCCCTGCTCTGGACCAAAAGCTTTGACCTTAATAGAAAAGTTCATGAAACACAACCTTCATGAAGTTCACCTTCCAGCTACCAGCCCTGGTTGACATCTTCGCATCTCGCTGTTTGAGGAAGTGGCATAGACTCTTCCCATCCTGCTTACAATCTTTTTAGACTGTTGCCTTCTGGCAGAAGATACAGAACAATTAAAACTCGGACCACACGTCCTCTGAATAGCTTTTATCCCAGAGCTATAATGGCACTCAACAATGAACTAAAGGCAATAAAAATTTACTGATTTATTTAAGTTTTACTTCTAATTGCTTATGTCACCTGCAATTTCTAGGAAAGTATACTGTTTTTCTATAATTTCTCTATAAAAATAGGATAAGTTAAGTACACTGACATATAGTGGAAATACACCAAGGGGAGGAGGAGTGGGATAGAAGAAAGACGGGTAGAGAGGGACGGGAGAGAGGATGGGAGGGAGGGTGAGAAGGAAGGGAGGGAGTGGATCGGGAGAGTGGAGTGGTAGAGGGGGAGGGGAAGTAGGGTAGAGGATGATGATGGAGGGAAGATAGAAAGTTGGAGGGGGGTGGAAGAAAGAGGTGTATGGAGAGGGGAAGAGGTATATTGGGTTTGTATTTTTGGGGGTATTGTTGACAAGAGGAATTGCTGCAATTATTGTTTAATGTTGTATGGCGCCGGCTATGCACAGTATATATGTGAGTGTATGAAAATGATACAATGGAAAATAAAAACTTTTAAATGTAACAAAAAAAATGAAAAAGAAAAAAGAAAATACAAAAGAAAAAAGAAAAACTAGAAAATGAAAAAAAGAAAAATAAGAAAATGTAAAAAAAAATAAAAAAAATAAAAGAAGAAAATCAAATAAGAAAAAAAAATCTAGGAAAGTATGGAAAACATCTTAGGTGGATTGTTGTCTTTTAATTTCCTTCCTAATCTATTTTTGCTCTATAAAAGCTTTCTAGTCAGCTGGGCTAGGTGAAAATACCTCAGCATATTTCAGAAACATGTAAGATTTTTGAAGACTTGAAGATTTCCATTTCAGAAAGAAAAGTATGTTATTAAGCTGCATTAGATTTTATTACTGTACCTAGAAGCCCCCATGATTGTTGCTATCTTCTATAACCATCCTTAAGCACATTGGCTACAAGCATACTCCACAGTTCTCTGTCCACAGCTACTGTCTCCACATCCTTGCATTTAAGATTGATTTTAATGAGTTATTAAAATGAGTCATCAATGAGCTATTGAACAGCACTTGGTCTGTTGTGTGGATGCTTGGGTGGTTTAGGAGCGGGGAATTTTTTTGGTGTGTGTATGTGTGTGTGTTTGGGGATTGTTTTGTGTGTTGGGCCTGGTCTCTGGGTGCTATGTGAATTTCGTTGTATGTGTATACTGTGTATGTACGTACAATGACAATAAAGTAAAGTAAACACGACCTTAATAGAAAAGTTCATGAAGCACAACCTTTGAAGCAAGATTAGGTAAAGATAAAGGTTCCCCTTGCACATCTGTGCTAGTCGTTCCTGACTCTAGGGGGCGGTGCTCATCTCCATTTCAAAGCCGAAGAGCCAGCGCTGTCCAAAGACATCTCTATGGTCATGTGGCCAGCATGACTCAGCACCGAAGGCGCATCGAACACCGTCACCTTCCAACCAATGGTGGTTCCTATTTTTCTACTT